>NC_090746.1:23410428-23455428 GCF_036898095.1 Palaemon carinicauda
TGGTCCATTTCGGTTAATTTCATCAACCGCTTGGCAACCTGTCTGTTGTACGGGAGAGGTAGTGCTGGCATTGTAGAGGTCCACGTGAAGTTCGCGAAGTAGGCTCGTTCTCTGATGAGTGTCCGTAGACCAGTCACCATGGAATTAGGGGAAGTCCCGATACAACCATCTGCTGCAACGAAGATGTGGGCGAAAGACGTGGATCCGTCAGGGCATGATACATTGAAGCCGTCCTTGTCGTATCGTATCCACGAGCCATTGTTCAGTCTGCAATTGAACTCATTATTGTCAAAGGGATAAAGCTTATCCAGACAATTTTCACTTGTATGGGAGAGAGCACCGTCTAGCACTATACCTAACTCGCATGAATCCATTAAGTTTTTATGGAATTCAAATGAGTCAGCTGTACATATTTTTCTATCCATTGCGTCTGAACAGTGAGTTAATTGATTTAAGTCTTTAATGACCGTATATGTTTCCTTGTCTGGGGAAATCAATACGTGTCCTGTCAAACTGGATATTACTGGATTTGAGTGATTCGTCATGAAAGTCGGAAATGGTGATATCCTGCAAGATTGCCAGGCATCAGAAGAATCAAAGGGAATTGTAATCCTAATCTTGTTATTATCAACGCTTACTGTAATTAGGCTGTAATAAAATTCTAACCTACGTTCGCCTAACAAAGGAACATAGCCTAGTTTATCCCTTCCGTTCTCCAGAATTAACTTTAAGTAATTTATAGGCAACAAATGGGGCGACTGTACACCATTAGTTGCTAACGTGATAGCTTCTACATAATCCTTAGATTTCTCAATGAAATGTGCAATTTTGTTATGTATGTGATCTATCTTTGAATCATAATACGTTAACGTTGCCAACAAATCCTGTACTTCCATAATCTGAATGATATTATTTGAATGTTCATTTACTAAATCCATAATTTGATTGATTTAAGCTAACTGATTTCTTAGTTCTGACATAATCAATTCATCTTCATGAGTCAAGAACTCAATTTTCTTATTTTGATTACTAATTTTAAGACGATTGGAAATTCCTAAACCTAAACTTGCAACAGACCCAAAGATGTTTAATGCAGCATAAATAAACGGATTTCGTCTTTCTTTATGTTCGTGTCCTACAGTCCACATCAAAAGGTCATAAGCCAAAGATCCTGTCTCGTAAGTCTTATTTTTCAAGTCATCAGATAGCATCTCTGCAACTTTTAATGTTGATCCAAGCAAACTCTCTGTAGTCAAATGAAAATGTCTTCTATGCAACTCATCCAATGAGGCAGAAAACCTTGAAATGGCGGTTCTTAAGCTAGTGACATCATTCTCTTGAAGAAAAATTGCTTGCATATTCACTTCTACAACTACGTTGCTTGATGTAATAAAAACGTCTTCTTGTCTTTCAACTATAGTGCCATATTTAAAATTTATACTTTTAGTTTTAGAGCTCATCCCACACGAGAAAAATGTCTGAGCGAACAATATCACTCCCAACAACAAAAAATTCATCTTGGAAACCTGTAACGAGAAAATATATGTAATTACTCCTGTATTAAGAAGAAAACTTTTAATCACATAAAATAAAAAAAATTTCCCTCACTTCTTTCCCTCTCTTTTCTTTTTTCTTTTTAATTTCTTATGTGAGCCAATGGTACTATTCTCTCATCCGTGGGTTGGGATACGTTTTGAACTCTAAACCTATTGGCCGTTAATGTTTCCAAAATGTTAAATGGGCCTTCAAACTTAGGTGTTAATTTATAATTGAGTCCTTTGCGCACATTGATTTGAATATACACGTTATCACCCACGGTATATGTTTTAGTTGGCTTCGCTATTCTATCATGATTCCTTTTCATTATGATTTGTGATTCTTCTAAATTCTTTCGAAGGATATCATATCGACTTACACTTGCATTTATACATTCTTTTAAAGGATTTGATAGATTAGTTGTAGGCGTTAATACATGGAAAGGCGTTCTAACTGGGGTACCATACAATGCTTCATGCGGTGACATTTTAATTGATATATGATATGAATGATTCAGAGTACTCAGTGCCGCCGGTATTGCAATATCCCAGTTGGGGTCTGATCCCCCTAGTGTTACTCTTAATATATTTAAAATCTTCCTATTTGCTCTTTCCACTAGCCCATTCGACTCTGGGTGATATATCATGGTACTTATTTTCTTTATGCTGAGGAATTCACACAATGAGGTAAGAAAGGGATTATTAAATTCACCACCCGAGTCTGAGATTATCATGTGTGGAATTCCATGTTTACAAATGTAACACTCGTAAAACTTCCTAGCGCATTCAATCGCAGTTTTAGTTTTAAGCGCTATTAGTTCTGTATATCGAGTTAAAGCATCTATAATTACTAAGAGGTGCTTATTTCCTCTGTCTGACTCGTAAAATCCTGTTAACAAATCTAAATGTATTCTTTCAAAGGGTTGATTGGGCACAGGATAAGCCCCCAGGCTGACAGGTGTTTTCGTATGCCCTTTGTTTTCCTGACATGTGCGACAATTAGCTATGTGTCTTTTTATATCTGTAAGCATCGTATGCCAATAAAACAATGATTTGGCTTTCTGTGACATTAATGAGAACCCCGGGTGTCCATGTAATGGATTTGAATGCAACCAATTCAGGACAGTGGAAATAAGTGAGATTGGTACTACTACCTGGTTATTAGTTACATGTGGTGTATTGCGGGTTTTCCTTGTCACAGTCCTACACAGAATATTATCTTTGATAATATAATTCTGCTGCTTATACTTTATATATCCCTTTTCCTTAGGATTGCCTTTCAAAGCATTTATAATTGTTTCTATTTTCTGATCTTTTCTTTGCTCAGTCTGTAACAATTCAGCGCTCCAGCCTAAATCTTCTTGTTCAGATATCGTTTTAACAATAGGCATGGATGTTGATATATCTATTAATTCAGCTAAAGGCTCCGTACAAGATGACACGGGGTTGCATGATAATGCATCCACAATGATATTTGCTTTCCCAGGTAAATACCCGATTCTTGCGCGAAAATCTTGAATGATCAAATGCCACCGAGTTCGTTTAGGGCTGTGGTTGAAGCCTTTAAAGAACTCTGTTAGTGGTTTATGATCAGTAAGAACCTTAACGGGATAACCGTAAATTATGAACTTAAAATGCACTAGTGAATTAACAATAGCTAGCCCTTCCTTGTCTATTACTGCATACTTACTTTCGGAAGTTCTCAATTTTCGAGAATAGAAAGCTATAGGGAAAAATTGTTTATCATATTGCTGAAGCAATACCCCTCCTACTCCTAAGTCTGAGGCATCTGTTGCAATGAAGAATTCCTTACCGAAGTCAGGAAATTTTAAGATAGGAGAACTACACAGTTCATCTTTCAAGGTATTAAACGCCTGTTGATGTTGCTCAGACCATATGAAATCTACGCCCTTCTTCGTAAGATCAGTTAAAGGAGCGGCTATTATTGAATAGTTGCGTATAAAACGCCTGTAATATCCACTACAACCCAGAAATTGCTGTATTCCCTTGACATTAGTAGGTATGGGAAAATTACGTATAGCCGACACCTTATCATGGACTACTTTAAGACCTTGGCTTGACACCATGAAACCCAAATATATTAATTCTGTTTTGAAAAACTCACACTTACTAATCTTTACCCTTAAGTTATGTTGTCTTAATCTCTGTAGTACTAGTTCTAACTTACGTAGATGTTCTTCTAAGGTGTTGGAAAAGATTACAAGATCATCCATATAGGCATGCAATATATCCCCTAACAAGTCTCCAAACACTATGTTAATCATTCTTGTAAATGTTATAGGAGCACAACGTAAACCAAAAGGCAGCCGTAAAAATTCATAATGTCCCCTGGAGTGCTGAAGGCTGTGTATGGGATACTATCTTCTTCTAATGATATTTGGTGAAAGCCTTTAAGTAAGTCCAAACTGGTAAAATATTTATTCTGACCTAACAAAGACAAAATATCGTCAGTACATGGTACTGGGAATCGATCAGGGATCGTCTCCTCGTTTAGACGACGGAAATCGACGCAGATACGCCATGTTCGATCTTTTTTCGGTACAACTATTAAAGGAAAATTATAAGGGCTGTTTGATTTCCTAATGACTCCTTCTTCTAGCATTTTACCTACTTCATCATTTATTTCATTCTGGAATTTCATAGGGAGTCTGTACGAGGGTACATAGATAATTTTCTGATTGTCCTTTAACCTTATTTGATGCTGGATCACATCTGTTTTTCCTAAGGATCCATCCATAGTGGAAAAAACATCATGATATTTAGTTAAAAGTCCAAAAATTTTCTGCTGAATTTCTTCGTCTTGAATGTCTTTATTGATTTTATTTTTAATAGACCGCAAAAGGGACTCATCCGCAACTGATTGAGAGTGATTGATCTCAGCAACGGTAAGAATACGATGTTTATAAACTTCTACATCCAAGATATGTTGATTTTTGTGAATTACTAAAGTGTTATTTAAATGATTACAGACTTCAATATTACATTGTTGATGTGAGCCTACTGTATAAATAGCTTGTGTGACAGACAATCCATTAGTTTTCAAAGTGTCGGAAAGGATTAATATTTCAGATCCCGGTAATGTTTTCTTTATTTGCACTATTAAATTCGAAGGTACGTTTGGTTCGATAGATTGCGTGCAAGATGATATTACGGGTGAACGAGAATTCTGCTGGGTCGCGTATATTATTTCTTTATTAGTGAGACAAGTTATTGGTTCTTCAATGTACGTTACAGTTACATTTGTCGTCTCCTTTTTATCCAAAAATGATTTTAAGGTATTAGAAGACTTATAGAATTTCCCTTTGATATACACGCCGTGCTTGGCAGGGGCTAAGATAATGTTTTGATTTCCCATAGATGGGTATCCTATAATTATAGCTGGATACATATCAATGTTTTGTACAACAACAAATGTATCGGCAAACGTGCGTTTACTGACTTTGAACTGAACATGAGTTATGCCTATGACATTTAATTCATTATTTCCTATACCCGAGAGTCTAACTCCGGATTTTTCAATCGGAAAGTTCGAAAACAACAAATGATGTGTCTTCAAATCCATGATATTACGTGGACTACCAGAGTAAAAAAATAACGTAAAGGATTTGTGTTCTAAATTTACAGCATATAAGGTTGGTCGTAACTCATTTTGGCTTATTATTGTATGAATTCGTTGCAAATCTACGGGAGCATGCACTGTTTTACTTAATTCGGCCGTGTGTTTCATAGGAAAATCTATTCTCTCACAATTATCTGATAAAACATTAAATTGATTATTCAATACTATTGATGTTGACATGAATGACCTTGACCCAACATCACTCTCTTCCCCTCTGGAGTTAACTATGTGGTATTTGCTTTGCTCTGCACATTCTGAAAATTAGTCTGACCTTGCGAGGTCTGGTTTGACGACCCAGGCTCAGCGATATTCGAAGAAGTGTTTGTTTGCTTTGGACTCTGAACTACATTGACATTTGGTTGTTTCTTCTTATTGTTAAAATGAGGATTTTTCTTTTTATTTCCATATGGAACTGACTGTGGAATTGACTGCGTATTTCTGGGATTCTGTTGTGTCTTATGCGAGTAACATTGATTGTATGAATGAGTTGAACTGTTATGAATCGAGCAGAATTTTGTTCTGCAGTCCGCGCTTAAGTGACCTTGACGTTTGCAATTATAACACGTCATTCCCGCTACTTGGCTATTAACTATGTTCACTGTTTGTGGCTTTGTTTCATTCTTTGCAAAAACTTGAGTTAACACGGGATCGAGATCTGGACACTTGGACATGTGTTTCTTTATCTGTTTATATACATCCAATTCCGTACTTGCAGGCGTTAACTTTTTATCAAAACACCGCACTAAAGCTTCAGGCAACATAAGTGTCATGCAAGTTAAATACATTAATCGTAAAAAATCTTTCACGGAGATGTTATTCCTAGTAACCCAAGTGGAATTACCTAAAATGTCCTGATATTCATTAAGCCTATCAGCTATGAGAGCTGCTCTCTCAATAACATTAAGCCGATTCATAGTGGCTTGATTAAGTGTATTTCGTAACATTAATACTACATCCAAGGCTTCCTCACCCCCATAGACCGCGCGTAACCTAACTTTGAAATCATCCCAGGTAACTGCTTCTTGAAATGAAACACCTCTTAAATACGCACTCGCATCCCCCTTAGAAAAATCTATAAAACTTTTAGCTTCTTGTAATTGTACAAAAGGGTCTACAATTTGTTTGGCATTTAAATGGGCATCGATGGATGAAATCCATGACTCCACATTTTGTGGCAAGAACCCATTGACTCGACCCTGAAAAGGAAGGATTGCTGACCTGGCATTTACAAGCGTCACAATTGGAGGAGGATTAGTCTGGCCTACGCCACTAGGTCCAGGGGTAGGGCTCACAGGGGGAGTCATGACTGCTGTATTTCTTTTCCTATCTCTTCGACCCCTTGCAATTCTATCAAAATATCTATATGAATACAGACGACCACTGCGTAAATGCATATGTTCAATAAAATTCCCCAAACAATGTTACTAATCCCAAGACATTTCCCGAGAATTTCTGAAAGAAAACCGAACACAAAGATATTTCCTGTAAATTTCTGAAAGAAAAGGGAATTAGCACAAAGAGAGAAAAAATTCTAGATGAGAATTCGGAGTTGAACACAGTTTCCTTTAATGAAAGGAAAATAAAAGAATAGCAAATCACTCACCTCAGTAATAATCGACTAACGACTCGTGATAACTACACTTCACTGCCCAAACTGGAATGAATTTAAAAATTTGTACTTAGCTTATATATGGTTCTGTGTGATGTCGACACATCCTCTCTCTCTCTCTTGATGTTTTGTTAGCGATGTATCGTTCGAGTTTCCGTTGAATGTAGTGCTTCCTGGATATGTTTTGTAAACATTGAACGTCAGTCCTTGGGTTTCCTAGGATGTTGATTGAAGATCCAGTTCATCAGTTTGTATTTATAACATTCATTAAATGTTATATATTTCGATGGACTATATTACTTAGTCAAAATTGTAGATACATGTAGATAACGTTGAGTTCTTGAAGATCTTTCTCTGGTTTTACAGCTTTTATTTTGATGTCTTGAATATCTTCCTCTAATTCTTAGAGTTTAACCGCTCCCACCATTTATAAGTGTGCTACTTTTATAAGCACACATTGAGTATGTGTTGTGTTAAGATGTTAAGGCTGGATAACGAAGTACATCTTATTAGCTTTAAAAGTATTTATTCTCTAAAAACAACAGAGTTAAACATCTCCATCATAGGAGGGAGCTGGTTTGGTCGGATGACCAATTCTGGTGAAGTATAGATATGAACTGATTAAATTATCGATATCACATATCGTATGCTTAGTTGATGTAGCATTTTAAACACAAACTCGGAAGACACCTGCATCCGGTGACGTCACAAAATTTCACACACTGATGCATTGGGGTTGACGTTTAAGAAAAATGTTACATTGCCGAGGCTGCATTGTGCATCCTGTTTATGATTTTATATGACTACAGCAAATCTCACGGCTAGCATCTTCATCCAAAATGACATATTACGTCATGTGTTTTAAACATGTAATAACAATTATTTCATTTATTACACATGTACCATGTGGATTACTAGGCATAATTACAGTGTGCCGTAGCAAAGAAGTACGGTATCACTTGTTTAAAACAATGCAAGCGTAGAAACCGATTTGCTTCTCTCTCTGCGTGAATGAAGGACAAGGCAAGCCAAACTGGTATAATAGGAAATTCTATCCCCAGTTTCCCTAATGGTTTCTGTCTGGCATCCTCAAGCTTTGATTGCATGCTTTCAAGAAATTTTCGTACTGCCTTTGGCCAGACCTTTCCATTCATCATATTTGCCGTTCCGTGAGAAGCAGACTTAAGGATCTCTTCAAACCCAATGCCTTTCATAAGGTTTCTAATATAACCTAAGAATGACATCAACAAGTGCATTCCCTCTTAACGAGAGAATGCCTTGATGAAGTCATCGGGCTTCAGCACGGCATATCATTCCCGTGCTGAAGGCTTGTGACGGGCAAGAGGGCTCTCGAACTGGGGAATTTATTTTCCTCAGTTTGACTCTAAATTTCTCTCATTCTTTTTCTATTAATTCTTATTGCTTATTCCTCCTTCATAATTATCAGCTGTCTCCAACCTTGCTGTCAAAACTCTCTTACCCATTTCACTGACCAGGTTTTTTAGAGGGGACATTGTATCCAGGATCGGTTTTTATTTCAAAATCAATTGTGGGAGCTGTGGTGGTCTTGCCAACTGCCCGAAAATGTTTGGACACCTAGGAGTAGGAGTGTCAGTATTCCCATACTGGCACGCGGAACTATCTCTTAGGAAAATTTGGCCTTCGGATTCCAGGGGTTGGCGGTTTCATAGAGATAGGACTCTCGGCATTCTGTCCGGTTTGCCTGCCACTATGGTTAGAGTGGGGATGATTGTATTTTTGAAATGCTCTCAGTCCCATCAAGCGGGTTTGGCATACACTTGAGCCACTCTAATCATAGTGGTACCATCCCTTTGTGGTAGGGTAGGGAGTGGACATTTGGTAAGCAGCTTTCGCAGGTGTCATTGGTGGAGAAATTAATTCCAGGAAAGGCTAACGGTGTCTTCTTTGGAATTTCAGACAGTCTTAATATTTTCTCTCCCTTAAACTTTATTTTTTTTTCCATTGTTATTATGACCCCTTCCCTCCCCCCAAAAAAATAATTAATCAGTAAACTTAATATTCCCTGTACCCCTGGATCAAATGGCGAACCCCAGACACCGTTGACGACTTCTGCTTGTTTAAATAAGGAAAGCTCTGTTGACAACCTCGGCAATAAAAAGGATTCCTCCAACAATACTTCTCTGACCAGTGTTGTTAAAGACAATTTATCGGCACTGGTGAAAAATGATTCTTGTAATAACAGTAATACTTTACTCTCTGGTTCTGGCTCATTACCAGATCCAACAAAAAATCTGAAAATTCTCCACTTAAAAAACATACCAATTGGTTGTAGCTATGACATAATTCATGAAGCCTTCTGTAGATTTGGGGCAATCAAAGAAATTTTAATGGAGCTTAATGGTAGTAAAGGATTTTGGGAAGCTTGGATATAATTTTCAAGTTTTGAGATTGCTTTAAAAGCAAATAAAAATTTAGAGAGCATAAAAATTGACAATTGTTTGATTTCTGGGGCTCTATGTGATAAAGCACCAAGACACCTAGAGGTAAATAAACCAGAAGAATGGAAGGAAAAAGAAATACAGCATAGACTTCCAGAAGTAAGAACCCCCAAGCCCCCAACATGGATAATTGCATCTGGGAAGATAGATAATTATAACTATTATAAGATTAGTAAATTTATACAAAAAAAAGTTGGTTTAATTAAAAGTAAGGATATTAGCAGATACGGTAAGCAATCTGTTTTGATTAATGCAAAATCAGATACTCAAGCTCACATGCTCTGTGGCATGAAGATTGCAGAAATTGATCCTATTAAGGATATTAAACCACATATGAGCTTCAGCTATGGTAAAGGAGTAGTTTTTGATAAAGATCTATATGAATTTTCAGAACCAGAAATTCTGGACATGTGCCCTGCTAATGTTTGGAAAGTAAGTAAGATCCCTCAAACAAGCATGGTAGTTTCAACATTTGAAACCCCTGTCATACCAGATCATATAATTATTGAGAATGAAAGAGTACGTGTTCGAGAATATAAACCTAGGCCTTTACAATGCTTTAATTGTTTCAAGTACGGTCACCCTTCCCGGTACTGCAATAATACGAAGATCTGTATTAACTGTTCTTCGTTAGAACATGGCCAATGCAACAGAGATACAACCTGTGCAAACTGTAAAGATCATCATAAATCAAATGATAAAAGATGTAGAGAATACAAGAAAGAAGAAGCTGCAATCTTGAAAGCAAATGCTGAACATATCAGTGTAGGTTATGCAAAGCATTTACTCAATCGGCAATTTAATTTTGCTCGCGCGTTAAGATGCCACCAAAAGATTATAATCCACTACCCCTTACTACCACAGGGGGACCAGTGGTAGCACCTGGCCCGTGAGGTGCATCTCCCTTAGTGGTAGTAGCCCAGCCATCTGGGTCAAGTGCTCAGCCTATAAAGCCTTCCATCTCTAAGCCTGACATGGCTTCATCTGAAAAGTCCCAAAAGACAAATGAGACAAAGAAAAATAATAACAAAAGATAATGTCTATCCTCCAGTGGAATTGCAGAGGTCTAAGTACTAGCATTGAGCAAATAAAAACTTTAACCAGGGACTCAGACACGAAGGTAATTTGTCTACAGGAAACCATGATCAGTGACAAACCATTTAATCCTGGACTCAATTATCATTTTTGTAGATCCCGTCCTTTGCAAGCTGCAAGAGCTCAAGGTGGTACAGGTTTTATTATTCACAAATCTGTAAAATTTGAAACAATCTTACTCAATACACCACTACAGGCATGTGCAGTTAGAACTCATATCGGAAAAAAAATTACTTTATGCTCGCTATATATTGAACCATCTTTAGAACTTTTCCTCTTAGATCATGCTGGTAATCCAAGAAGGCTTAGACTTTCTGACCTCCAAGACCTGATCATACTTTATGGGGTGGAAATGTGTGCGATAGATGGGGTAATCTTGAAGAATTAATTGACAACAATGATGTAATACTAATGAATGATGGTTCTCCAACTAGGTATGATGTATTCCACAACTCTACATCAGCCATTGATTTGTCAATCTATTCCTCATCCATTCGATTGGACTACCTTTGGTCAGTAAATGAACACCTACATGGCAGTGACCATTGGCCAATAATGTTAAATTATGTCCATAATCTTCCTTCTCAGTGTCCACCAAAATGGAAGATAGACGAGGCAGACTGGGCAGCTTATGAAAACTGTTCACACACTGATAAAGAGTATGATGAATTTACATCTCCAGTGCATGCCTATCAACATCTTGAAAATATTATTGATGATAATGCTAGCAAGTTTATACCTAAAACATGCGGTTTACCTCATCGCTCTGTAGTTACTTGGTGGAGTAAAGAATGTGACCCGAACTTGCTTCAGAAGATACTTGAGAACAAACTATGTAGCAGATAGAATAGCGTACCTCAGAGCCTGTGCCAAACAAAAAAGAACTTTTAAAAAAGCAAAGAGAGCATCTTGGAAGAAATATATATCTAATATTAATACCAAAACTCCTTCAAAGGAAATATGGGACAAGATTAGAAAACTTCAAGGCAAATTCGTCCCTAAGCCTCTACGAATATTAAGGGAAAATAATAAACATATATCTGACCCCAAAGATGTAGCAGAGGTTCTTGCTAAGCACTTTGCCCATGTATCAAGTGCTGACAACTATTCCCCAGCATTTCAACAAATTAGAGCATCAACATCTGTTCTTCCTCCTGCTTCTTCAAATGCTGAAGCTTTTAACCTGCCTTTTAGTATGGAGGAGATGCAAAATGCTATCTCTAGCTCTTCTTTAACTGGCCCAGGTGAGGATGGCATCCGGTATCAAATGATATCACATCTTCCAGTGGATACCAAGGAATTTTTATTAGAAACCTTTAATGGTCTATGGGCTTCCCATACATCTCCTGATAACTGGCATACTTCAATTGTAATTCCAGGTCACAAGTCTGGTAAAGACCCAGAACTGCCATCTAGTTATAGGCCCATATCCTTGACCAGTTGCATATGCAAACTATTTGAGAGAATGATCAACAACAGACTTGTGTGGTATCTAGAATCAAAAAATCTTTTATCTAACAGACAGTTTGGTTTAAGGAAGAACCGAAGTACTCTAGACCCTTTGCTGATGTTATAAAGGGAAATTTCAAATGCCTTTTCTAACCAAAACCAGGTGGTGGGTGTCTTTTTTGACCTCGAAAAGGCATATGACACCACCTGGAAGGGTGGTATTTTAAAGCAATTGGCCTCGTGGGGTATAGGAGGACATATGTTCTCTTTTATTGAAGAATTTTTATCAAACCGCTCAATTAAAGTGAGAGTAGGGTCAGAACTATCTTCATCCTACATGCAAGAAGAAGGTGTCCCCCAAGGCAGCGTATTGAGTGTGACCTTGTTTGCTGTTGCTATTAATAGTCTCATTAGTTACATACCTCCTGGCATACAAGGATCACTATTTGTCGATGACTTTGCAATTTATTGTAGTGGATCATCTGCACTACAAGCATGCCAAAATCTTCAAATTGCAATAAATGCTGCTTTCGCATGGGCAAATTCTCGTGGATTCATGTTTTCTCCTCAGACGACCAAAGCCATTCGCTTTACTCGTACTCGTAAAAGGGAAGAGATCCCCACCCTTTTCCTAAATGATTGTATTTTGCCATATGAGGATAATGTCAAGTTTCTTGGAGTCATTTTCGATAAGAAAATGACATTTGGTCCCCATATAAATGACCCATCTATCAGGGTTAAGAAGTCACTGAACATTCTGAAAGTGGTATCGCATTTTGATTGGGGGGCTGATAGAACAACTTTGCTTAGAATTTAAACATCTTTGTGTCTGAGCAAGTTAGACTATGCATGCCAAATATATGGGTCAGCTACAAAGACTTTACTTGGAAAACTTGATATTGTTCACAATGCTGGGCTTCGCATCTGCACAGGTGCTTACAGACCATCTCCCATTGACAGTCTCTATGTTGATTCTGGCATACCTCCCCTTTCCATTCGCAGAGAGGAGTTGAGTTTGAGGTTTTTAGCTAGGTCCCTTGCTGTGAGAAACAATCCTAACTGTAAATATGTTAGGGCGCCTTTAGATCGGGCTCCTAACAGATCTAGAGTGCCTAAGCCTTTGGAAGTACAGCTGAAAAATGATGCTAGAGAAGTAGGCTTGTTAACAGCACAGATAGCAGAGGTAGGATATCCCAAGTCTCCTCCTTGGTGTAATCCACCTGTTAAAGTATGTTTTACGGCAGGAGGGAAGAATACCTTACCTAGTAGGGTAATGAAAAGTGAGTTTTTAAATCATGCTGCTCAACATCATGGGAAACATGTTTTTACAGATGGCTCCAAATCGGCTGCAGGAGTTGGAAGTGCAGCTGTGGTGGGGGATATTGTTATTAGAAGGAAACTCCCATCCTCTTGTTCATTTTTTACTGCTGAGCTGTACACAATAATTCTCGCAGTCCAACATATTTTTAAAAATGGCAACCAAAATAGTTTTTATACAATTTTTACGGATTCAAATAGTGTTTTACTCTCATTAAAACAAATTATGCCAGGCCATCATCTAGTACAAGAGGAGCAGGACTGGTTAGGACTTCTGCAGTCTAGGAAGAGTATCAGTGTTCACTTCTGTTGGGTCCCTGCCCATGTTGGGGTGGATGGAAATGAACAAGTAGATAAGGCAGCGAAGGAAGTTTCAGGGCTAAGTAATCCATCCCCCTTGAGTATTCCTTACAAAGATCTTAAAAGTGAGATTCATCTTTACTGTAAAAATAAGTGGCAGGCTCGATGGTCTGAACTGACCACCAATACAAAATTGAAACAAATCCACCCATTGGTGGATAAATGGTCATCTTGTAATTCTACAAGTAGGAGGGATACCATTATTTTAACTAGGCTGCGTATTGGCCATACACATGCAACGCACAATTATTTAATGAAGAGTGGGGAAGGGAGACAAGCCCCTCTTTGTAATACCTGTCAACTGACAATGGATGTTAAACATATTTTAGTCGATTGTCCTGTTTTTAATCTTCAGAGGAGGACACATTTACTCCACGACAAACCTTTAAGAGATATACTGGGGGAAAACTGTAATACCCTCAACTTGAGAAAATTTATACAAAGTATTGGGTTATATTACGAGCTATAATTGATTTTATTAATTTATTTATTTACTTTACCCTATTAATCCCAATTTATTTCACATCTAGATTTTATGGTATGAAAGTGTTGCGATTTGTATTAAAGGTTAAAATGATACTAAATGGTGTGAGTATACAGATTTGATTGAATGATTTTCGTTATATAGCGCTGAATGGCCTTTGATGCCCCAGTGCTTGGCTTAATGCCTAAATCCTATATTCAATTCAATAATTCAATTCAATCAACAAGTGCATTCCTCTAGGGCATACAACTAGATGCTTCCATCGATCTGGTTCAGACCATTTTGCTTTTAAGATGACCTTGTATAGCTGCATGTCAGCTACCATGTGAATGCAGGGTTGACCATGTGACAGCATTGTTGTCAACACAGTATCATGATTAGATGGAGTGGCATCAATCAAGGGACCAAACGCATATTTTGTTGGACTTGCTTCTCTCACAGTATTTCTAGTTGTGCTTTTCATATACATTTAGAAATACAAGGACAAGATATAGGGAACTGACATTTAAAATGTCTTAATTTCAAGAAGATGAAGCTGGAAATGGTGTCTGATTTCTACAATAGCTGACCAAATCGCTTATAAAAGAGGGAATATTTATTTACCCCCATAAATAAATTTGCCCAAAGGTGCCAGAGTGGCATCCGTTGGATTCTTGTTCAGGGCATGTGGTAGATTAATAAACAACCAAAAAACCTTGTATATACTCTAATGTAAGGTTCATATAAAAAATCACTCGTCTCGTGGACTAAATGGAATCAGGTTAGGATAAAGGCTGCAAAGTTGAAAATAATTTAAACAAAAATATTTGGAAACTCTGAAATCAATTATCAAATATTGTTCAACAGAAACTTCGAATTTTTTTAGATTTTCCAGATTAACTTTGAAATTACTAGTATTATCTTTTACAGGGCTTCACATTACCTCATGACCATTCCACCAGGCCCCTTCAGATAAAGAACCCATCCCATCGCTGCATCGGTTTCGATGATGCTTCTTCGGGGTTGTTATCAGTTGTCGAACAAAACCCTAATTATGGAGTTTTCTTGCCCTTTAAGAAATGCAGACTTTTAAACCCCGTTGGTCCCCATTTCGAATTGGAGCCTTTGACGAAGAGCCATCGATAATGGTTTGAAACAGCTGTCAACACTAGATATTAAATGGAACATCATAGTTGCAGTTTTTAACTTTCTATTAATCATGAATGGATTTTCTTAATTTGAAAATAAGTATTCTTCGGATGTTGGACCCCACACATACATCATATAGTAATTGCATATGCAGTATATATGTGTATATATATATATATATATATGTGTATATATATATATATATATATATATATATATATATATATACATATACATATCTTTTAATTACCTCAGGCCACGAAAGGAGATTAGGGAAAAGTTGGAGTGCAAGCCATCAAGAGGCCCTTGTCTCATTTGGCCGTAATGGAATTAATATAATGAAATAGTTACGCACCTCTTACGGCAGTTTATTCATTCATACATTTATACACATTTGCTAGACAATTCTTTGATAATATGTAACTGTACATTGCAATATCAAATATTATAAGTCTGTTTCTTTCTACACACACGCACATTACAGATACACACGGAAATAACACATACACACATATCTATATACACACATTTTATATATATATATATATATATATATATATATATATATATATATATATATATATATATATATATATATTCTGTATATATAAATAATGGTCAATACAGTACAATGTCCAGTGACAAATGATGATTCAATGAAATGAAGTTGGTATAGTACAAAATGAGAAGATTTTCGCCATAATTAAATGTTCCTCAGATGAGCCTCTCTAAATGTAAATGAAGGAGTCTACGACTAATTCCTCTTAAGTAAATTTAGGTCCCACTGTCGAGTTACTTAATGGTCCAAAAAGTTCCTGGCGAGGGTTGTTCTCTCTACATCCTCATGGGATATTTGAAAGGATCTTAACTTCGCTCCGTTAATTATCCTGTATTTGGGCAATTGCATTATTTGTGCTATTTTCTTTATATATCATAATAGTGTACACGACCTGTCAAAATGAATGACAAATAATTACAGTAGGTATGCACATATATGCTTACACACATTCAATTCTTCCCACCCCTCTCCCTTTCCCACCACTCGTGGTAGCCCCTCTCACTGAGCGTGACCATATAGATATATATATATATATATATATATATATATATATATATATATATATATATACATATATATATAGCATCCACCAGACACTCGCTCTTTCTTATATAATGGAGATTTCCAAACCTTAGCCTAACGGGATATAATTCATCTTATTATATGAAGGCGCACAAGTTCAAGAAGAGATCAATCTCTCATTATGAAGTACAGGTGGACACAAGAATTTCTGTCACACCTCGGTTTGAGGAACTGCACCCTATCTTACCCTTACTGCTCAGCTGGTTCTTGTGTTTAGCCCCACACACTCCCTCTAACCTCTACCTACACTATCTGTTTGGCTACTAGCAGCGCAGTAAGCATGTGACAGGGTGCACTTCCTCAGAGCGAGATGGGCCAGGAATTCCTGTGTCCGACTGTATTGATAAAACTGGGTAAAATAAAGTCAGTAAAAAAACGTTCTCCTTAAAGGGTTGACTAATATAAGTTCCTGAACACAGCCGTACTTTTCCTCAATGTCACTCTTTGACTTTATATGCTTTACCCTAAATGACAGAATTTCGAACTCCTTGGTTATTGATTATCTTCTCTCAAGAGAAATAGAAAAAGTAATTTAGGCAAAGTTTAACAAAATGTTAGTTTTTATATGTAATAAATAAAAGAATGAGAGATAATCAAGCAAAATAGGAATCTTCCATAGCTATTGGCTATCATTCGTAGTTCAGCCTCTCAATTTTGAGTATTGCTATCCATTTATATAGAAATCAACTATTGTGTTATTATAGCTTGCCTTTAAATACAATTTCTAATTGAATACGAGTGCAAATATCTGCTTATAAGCTATTCCCGATTCCACCTTGATATTAAGCACATAACTCTTTGCATGTTATATGTATTTATGTAAAGTTCAATATAAGACAACAACAAATGTAACTGTTTCTAGTCCACTGCAGGACAAAGGCCCCATACATGTCCTTTGTCATGTCTGGGGCTTGACCATTTGCATCACCACGCTGGCAAGTGTTAATTGGTGATGGTGGGAGACTTTCGTCTGATCGCTAGGTTGGTTTAACCTAGTATGGGTGACTCTGACTAGTACACCTTTGTTGATCATGGGGATACATAAACCCTTTCACCACTCAATATGCATGTAAACATATTGTATAAATATGTATGTATTATTATAAATATTTTTGTATAAATTTAAGAATAGATATTGAGTATGCTTAAATAAGGGGTGGAATAAACTAACCTATATAGGCAAGTTTATCTTTATTCGAGTGTTTTTTTGTTTGTTTGTTAAAAACATTCAGAAATTGTCCATAATTTTTTTTCCTGTGATAGGAGTTAAAATGGGAATACAAAAGGCGCATGTAACCATTTTTGTTCTGAACCGCTTTAGTATTTATTCTCTATTTTATTCAGGCTGCATGTCACGTTAAAAACGATGGAAACGACTTTCTTCTTTTTCGTTTTCTTTTTCCTGGGGAGTTCAGGGAACGACAATGCATTTCCTAAAGTGTAGGACTCTCGCTTACTTTTACTAGTTTGCTTCTTTATTTGGTATGTTGCTTTTTATATCATGTATCCTTAACGCTGCATGCGGAAACTTGATTACTTAAGTTTTAATGAAATATAAATTAAAGGGAAAATTTAGAGACATATCTCCACCAATCTCAAGAGAAACAACTCTTTACATCATATATATATATATATATATATATATATATATATATATATATATATATATATATATATATATATATAATATACACACATATATATATATATATATATATATAGCACGTGTGCATACATATAATGTATATATACAAGCACACAACTATAATCGTGCATATATGGATATAGATAAATTAATAAATAAATAAATAAATATATATATGCACATATATGTATATATATATATAAATATATATATACATATACATATATATCCATACACACACACATATATATATAAATATATATGTATATATATACTGTATATATATATATATACATATATATATATATATATATATATACATATATATACACACATACATATATACACATATATATACAAGCATATATATACATATATATCCATATATATATACTGTATATACATACATATATATATATATATATATATATACATACATATATATATATATATATATATATATATATATATATATATATATGTATGTATGTATATATATACACACACACACACACACACACATATATATATATATATATATATATATATATATATATATATATATATATATATATATGGCTGTGCATACTGCTGAAGAATATGGATATTAGTCCCTACAGGGTAGGTCGAATTAAGTCTAGAAAATAAAGACTTTATTTCTATGAAAAGCCATATTTAATAATTTGGCACCAAAACCCTTCAAGTGCTGAAACTGTCACATTCGAAATTATAATAACTCGTGAAATGAATCAAACAAACCAACAAACCTTTCAAATCATTCAAAGGCATCAAGGGATGCCGCTGACTGGCTCACTCACTCTTCCACTTATCAAAGCTTCGCTTTTCGTTCTGACAATAAATACATTTCACGTTCAGAAGTACACAAAAATAGTCATACCAAGCAACTTCACGATAGACCACAGACGGACATATATCCGGATGAAACTAAAAAAGAAGGAAAAATTAAAAATAAAATAAAAAGTTAACAGAATTTGGAAAATAAAAAAATTAGAAAGCTGCTAAAAAAGGAGGGTTGAAGAATGCTACAGTATAGGGCAACTCGAAATGCAACACTTAGGGATTGAAATCAACATGATCTATGGAGATCAGCAATGTGTAACACATACCACAAGAAAAATATTTGAATTACTTTTTCTTAAAGAATCAAAAGAAATAAAAAACTCATAGAAATATCAGAAATATCAATGTGCATGACATATGTGATCGATATACAAAATTCAGCATCAATCGAGAATTAATCTTAGTCATAGCAGAATTGGTAACGCTTATGATCTCGTAAGCAACTGAACTAACACTTGACATTGACAGCATACATTATACAATATTGACTTTGACACTAGGATGGTAGTGAAAATTAGGACGTTACATTCGATATTTACAATGTTCCTAGAACAATTCTAACTTTTTATAATTTTTCTAAGACATGAAAGTATATGGAGACAAAGATATAATTAATGCACTTCCTCTGTTCTGGATTCGTCTGCCAATGGGCCATTCCTGCTGGAATAGTCAATTGTAAAACCTCGTAGAGTTTCCACTGGCAGAAAAGTGTGGCTGACTAGGATCGAGTAAAGTTAGTGTCCAAGAAACCCTTTGGGATAGAAAACTAAAGTAATGGCTTTGGGAAGGTCTGGTGTAAGGGTCCCCACTTGTAAGGAAAACCCTCCTCAACATTGATGTTGTCAAGGTTATGTCCTTCTTGTCAGGGTTAGGTCAAATGGTTTGATCTGCCTCTATAATCTTTATCATTATGGTGTCTTAGCGTGCCTCCTTGAACGGTTGCTGTTAGGGGGACTCCTGGCCAGTTAGGAGCTTACATCTCATTAACTTGACCCTACATTTCATATAACTAATGATTTTGGGGAAGGGGGGGGGGGGGGTTGAGAAGGCGGACCTAGTTGTCCTTGCTGTTAATGTTGCCTTTGTGACAAGAACGCAGAAGTGGCTAATGAAATTACCCTTAGGCTGATGATTTCTTCTAGGATATTATAGCAAAGCTAATGACTTGGAAATGCCTCAGATCTTTCCAATTAATCCTTGATCTAATTTGAGGTAGACATGTGAATAATGTTGCTGCTTTATTGATTTAACCCAAAGGACTGTTTTTACGTTCCTCCCTTGTATCTCTACAGAATAAAAAAAAATCCTTTTTACTGATGCTGAAGAGAAAGAGTTGTTTTGTCTTTATGTATGTTTATTGGTGCATATTTTTCTGGAAAGGAGCAAATGTAGGAAAGCTTAATAATAATTTATGAATTTCATGGTAGGATAATCCCAAGATTAATAGAATACACGGTTAGTCCGCTTTCGACCAAAATAAGACAATTTTGCGCATGACGTCACGTGGCTGCACTGACTAAGGCTCAGGTAATAAAATGGATCAGTCAACATTTGACCATTCCAGAGTGAAGAACAAGGAAACTGTCCCATACCAACACCAGATTAAGGCGCTCTTCACCTGGTTGGTCTAGATGTAGACAATGGCTACTTACTCCCTTTATGCATGCAGATCAAGTCAGAGACTAAAGGAAAACTCAAACGTGAAATTTCATCGTTTTCCTAAAGATCAGGAGATGCAACAGAGGTGGCTGCAGTTTTGCAATGTCACTCCTGTTAATATGAAAAACGCATGAGTTTTTAACCTGCATTTAGAATCAACTGCTTATAAAAGAAATCTAAAACACGAGCTCTTTCAGCTTCCAACTCCAGGAAATGCAATTTTATTGCAAGATGGTGCTGCCCCAACATTGAATGGTAAGCCTTGAATCTTACAAGGCTTAATTATTATTAAATTACACCAGTTATCAGAATCTCTACAAATCATAGCAACCCCTATTATTATCATTATCATTATTATTATTATTATTATTATTATTATTATTATTATTATTATTATTATTATTATTGCAGTGTGTGTGAGTGTATTATAAAGCATATCACTTGAGAGTATATATTTCATCTCTGTTAAACTCTTGTCTGCAATAATGAAATCTGTTTTACAGTGAATTCTGCAACTGAACAAAATAAAGGAACTGAAAATAAGAATAGCAAGGATTTGCCGGTGGAAAATTATCCAAAGCTTTCCCCAAGAAAACCAGAATAGTTTGAAGCTTGAGGCATTCAGAGAAAAAAATTATGAATATTGAAAAGGTGCAAATGGAACTGGAGGCTGTCAGAGAGCAAAGAGATGCTTTGCTAAAGGATAAAAAAGAATGGGAGAAAGAGAGGATACTTTTAAAGAAAGAGATGCAACCTGTGGTAGCCAAGATAAGTTTTGCTCTAAGTAAATTCTTCAGTGAATCAAAAATAGAATATTTGTTAAATGGGACCCCTATACATCGTGGGTCTGGTGATGATGATAGAAATGCTATTGCCTTGCGTAGTTCAAGTCCAAAAGCCTATCAATATTTGCGGGAAATCTGTAGATTTCCATATCCCTCTAAAACAACCTTAAATCGATGGTTGTCAAAGATTCATGTAGTACTCGGTATTTTGTTATCATTCATTAATTTGCTTAAAGTTAAAACTGTGGAAATGCTTGAACTGACCGTTTATGTATAATTTCATTTGATGAATGTAGTGTGGCTAAAGTACGGTCCTACGATAACGGAAAAGATGTTCTGTATCTCCCCAAAAACTGGGTTCAGTGAATCGGAGCTAATCAAGCCATGGAAACAATTAATATGCTATTATCTTAACTGTGATATCACTAAAGATATTTTGTTTCATATCATAAGGACGTTTAGAAGCAGCAGGGTATATTGTTGTTGGCATGGCGAATGATTTAGGCCCTAAAAAAACAAAATCATGGAATAATAATAGGCATAGGATTAACACATTTCTCATTAAGAAATCCATCTAGCGCTGATAGAGACGTGTACGTATTTGCTGACGCCCCGGATCTTATCAAATTGGTAAGAAACATTTTTCTAGATTCTGTTACCAAATGGGAAACTTGTACTGAGTGGGTGTATTAGAGAGCTTATCATAAGAAGTGTGAGTGACCCGAAGACAACGCATCGCTTATCTGATAAACACATAAATGTAGCTGGTGTTAAAAGAATGAATGTAAGGTTTGCAGCACAACTACTGTCTAAGACAACTGCCAAGACTTTGAAATACTTTGGAGACAAAAGACTTTTGAAAAACAAAGAATAGGATGAGACTAGTCAATTCATCCACCTGTGTGACTCATGGTTTGATCTGATGGATTCCCGAGTGCCTTTCGATGGAAAACCACCCAGACATGCATATGGACTCAATTTTGAACAACAAAAACATACATTACGCAGTATGATACTGCAAAGATTTTGAAAGTGACTAGAAGTAAGTGCATGTATCAATTTCAGAAAGGAATTATTTTATCGTCTATGTCTTTACAAAATATTTGTGCAATGGTCAAGTCAATGTATGGCATTTCATACATATTAACATACAGGCTAAACCAAGATGGATTGGAGCATCTGTTTGCTAGCAAAGGCAAAAAGATGCAGCATATAAACACCCTCACCTGTATCTTTTAAACACAGAATTAGGTCGCACCCATTAAGGAAAGAAAGCCAGCTAGTTGCTGAAAACTGCAAACTTTGAAAAGAAGAATGAGGACATAACCATGATACATGACACATTGCAATGTTCAAGCAACAGTGTAGAGGCAACTGATTTTGACTAGAACAACTTGGACCAAGAAGTATGTTTATCTGCTATGCTGTTTGCCTCTCTTGATCCTGAAAACTTAAGAGATGGATGATACTGCAGATTGTAATGATGCTATATTTCCCCTTAGAACTGGAAAATGAGATGAAAACAGAAAGGCTGCGTTATCTTGGTGGATATATAGCATTTAGATTTCCACAGTTCCGGCATCTTGGTTCCCATGTAAAACCTGGGAAAGGGACTTGGAATGAGACAGCTAGCTGGAATCATGGAAAAGATTTAATAACACCAAGTGATTGTTTCTTAAGTGAACTTGAAAAAAATGGAAAGACTTTTTGTTTGTTACCACGGAGAGAAGTCCCTGAAACCTGGCAAAGACACTACGAAAACTTCAATTTCACACATGCGTCACTATGTGAATCTACTTAGTGAGGTTATTGCTCCATTTGTCTGGTGCCGCATGTTCTTTAGGATACGAATCCTATAGTCAACCTTGAGAATTAAGGCCGCTGAAATCTTGAATTTTAAGGAAGAATCGACTTTGTCGACACAAGACAATCGGAGTACACTTTAAGTTATTCCTCTGTCATTAGTAAACACCTGGTGTTTGATAGGACCCCCTATCAGTAAAGGATAGTAAGCCAAAAACTCTAATCTAGGTGGTTGTGGCCTATCGTATATATATCTTTCAAGGACATAGATTCTTCTGGGAAATTATCTTAAAAGACATTTCAGGTAATTTCAGGGGTCAGTAGTTTGATAGCCTCTACCCAATAAACATGTCAGGAAATAACTCCCCAAGTGTCATCATCTTCACAGTGAAACAGAGATTGTTTACGTCAAAAATATTTCACGCAGGAGAAAATAAATGGAGGTCCTATCATCAATGTAAAGAGAGCATTATTACGCGCAGCCGAAGCTACAAAAATCAGCGAAACGAGTATAAGACGAATTTTGAAGGAGGGGAAAACAGCCCAATACTCTGGCTCAGAAACTCCGAATTTCACGAGGAAGGAAAGGAAGCGGACCAAATTCATCTCAAATTTGGATGATTTCGATAGGCAATTGGTGCAAAAGACCATTGTATAACATTATAATCGGAGAGAAATACCAACAGGAGAGAAGGTACTGCGTGATTTAATGGCTTTAATGGGTCTGCAGAAATTCTCAGAAAAATTATGTATGACATTGGATTTAAGTATTCCAAGGTAAACGGGAGGGAAATTTTAATGGAAAAACCACATGTGCTTGCATGTCGATCAAAGTTTTTGAGGGAAATTAAAAAAGTGAGAGACAAAGGACGGACTATAATCTATCTCGATTAGAAATGGATTAATCAATATCATTCTGGGTCAAAATGCTGGAATGAAACTAACTCGACAAATGCAACAGGAATCCAACAACCTAGAGGGAGAGGGTGTCGCTTCATTGTCTTGCATGCAGGTTCTGTAAATGGCTTTGTGCCAAAGGCAGAACTCGCGTTCAATGCAAAGAATGATTGAGATTACCATAACCAGATGAACGGTGCTGTGTTCAAAACATGGTTTGAGGAACAACTAATACCCAATATACCCTGTTCTTCAGTAATCGTTATGGACAATATTCATATCACTCGGTAAAATTAGATAGTCCTCCAACCATTGAATAAAAAATGGCAGTTTTGCAAGATTGGCTAATTAAAAAAGGATCATCTCCAGGGAACATGGCAAAACATGAGTTGATGAAAGTGGTGAAATCAGTTATGCTCAAGTGACCACAAATTTGTAATAAATAAAATTGCAATCGATAATGGTCATGAAGTAATTCACCTGCCTCCTTACCACTATCAATATATGGGGACAAGTTAAAAACCATATTGCAAAAAGAAATAATTTTGTTATGGCAGATTTAAAAATTCTTTTAAGAGAAACCATGCAGTAAGTGACACAAGCAAATTGGATAAATGCTGTGTGCAATGCTGAGAAACTAGAGTGGGAAGATGCAAAACACATTGTTTCAACGGACAATTTAATTGACTCCTATGTAATCAACTGGAAATCATCTGATGAAGATGATCTCACTGAAGAATCAGATGAAGGTTACTAAAACATGAGACTTAATGATAATGTATAGCATTTAGTTAGATATATATATATATATAAATATATATATATATATATATATATATATATTTAGATATATATATATATAAATATATATATATATATATATATATATATATATATATATATATTTATATATATATGTATATATATATATTTATATATATATGTATATATATATATTTATATATATATGTATATATATATATATATATATATATATATATATATATATGTTATTCTTGGCGGTCATTACGCCACCTTTTTTCAAATAAAAAAGACCCCGCCAGCAAGCATGAGTCGAAATGCCACGAGTTTTGGGACCCTACCCAGTGTCTCACCCCCCCATCCAACCATCCTATACCAGTCTACCCCCCTGGAGATCTCATTTTCAGCCACCTTTTACGAGTCACGTGACAACATCGAGGTCCCAGGAGAAGGAGGGAGGCGAGATGTGAAGGATGTAGGAACACGTGACTAAGCCTAACCAATAGGACAGCGGTCAGGCCAATTCCCCCCTACCACCCCCAATTGGGGGCCAAGTGGGGTTGAATCTACCCAGGGAAAACTGGGGATCTTCCTTCTTGACTCAACCTTCTTGAGGGAACCACCATCTCTCTTCACCCTCAAGACATCAGGGAGGCAGGACCTCTGTTTACATATCCTCCACAAGGGAGGAGCCAGAGTCCTTTTTACTAAGGTAAGCTGTCTGATTTTGAGATCCTCATTATCCTTACCCAACCTCCCATCCCTTCCTTATCACATCCCATTTTTTCCTTTTATCCTTTAAAGAAATATCATACCCACTGAACCTTTTAACCTATTCCCTATATCCCTCCACATGTGCCGTTTGCTCCTCTCCTTAATTAATTCACCCTGTGACAGTGTTGATTCCCATGTGTAATGTTTAAATCCCTAAGCTTTGCATTTTCATTTAATTTGCTTAAAGGTTTTAACCACACGACTTCATCGTGTTCCCAGCCGGTAGAAGTAAGTGTGCTGTTAATAATTCAATTTATTTCCCTTTCCAGGGAACGTGATTGCTGTGCCGAAGTTTCATCCACGGTCCACCAAACTCCATTCGGAAGCTCCTCGTGGCTTAAATTAAAATATAATTATCTGTTGTGCTCCCCTTTCTTTTATTAGTTCTTATTTGAATATTATTGTAAATACATATATTTGTCAGTATTCCTTGTCTTATTGCTGACTGGCAACCTTTCCCATTGTTATTTTTTTGTTATGGCCCTTGAGTCCCTTAAGCAAGGGCGGACTCGAGCCCCGGGCCCGTAACAATATATATATATATATATATATATATATATGATAAATTTTGCACATTCGGACGTTTTTTTCATATTCAAATAAGCCATATATATTTTTTTGATACATTAATGTCTGGATTCTCTTAACGACCTCAAGATCAGAGCCCCAGGTGAAATCACACAAAGACAAGAGCTTGTGACCGTCCGGGAATCGAACCCTGGTCCGGCAATCTCTTATAGACAGTGACTAGCACTTGGCCATGAAGTCGTAGTCACTGTTTATCAAGGTTCGATTCCCGGACGGTCACAAGCTCTTGTCTTTGTGTGATTTCGCCTGGGGCTCTGATCCCGAGGTAGTTAAGAGAATCCAGACATTTATGTATCAAATATATATATGGCTTATTTGAATATATATATATATATATATATATATATATATATATATATATAAATATATATATATATATATATATATATATATATATATATATATATACATATATATATATACATATATACAGTATATATATATATATATATATATATATATATATATATATATATATATATATATATATACATTTACTTTTATGATGTATTCTTATATTGTAGTGTAGATGAATCAAGTTGATATAATGTATAGCTACCTATTTGTATAATAATTCAATTATATTACCTGCTATTAACTTTCCAATAAAAGTTTACAATACCTATAAAAGATTTTCCTTTACTTCTTGAAAAAACATTTATGAAAACATGACCATCATGTAGCATTATATACCAATATCAAGCTACGGTATATCTATTTCTATAAGTTAAGTACCGTATATTACCTGGCATTATCTTAAAAATGAATGGTTATAATACCAACGAAAGATTTTGCTTCTTGAAAAAAAACAGAAGAAATCATGACCATCATTCACCTTTGCACATAAAACTCAAGCAATTGAATGTACGGTATATCTACTTCTATATTAAATAAGGCAATACATTACCTGACCTTGTCTTTTAGATAAACTCATAAGAATTGGGACTAGTATCTACCTTTACACGAAATATAAAAAAGGTAGAAATTACCCGCAAAAACATTTGAAATCATAACACTCATAATGTTGGATGTTGAGCATTAAATTGAAAACAAATATTTATAAAACAAAATATTAAGCAAAAGAAATAAATATTCAAGTAGGATACAGTGTAGGGAAATTGACTGTCTTGCTTACAATAGGAAGGGCACCGAGAAGAATAAGATTAAATCGAAATTAAAGGATTAGTGACCCTTCAAATCACCTTCCACTGTGACCTAGAGTTCATCTGGCCGAGTTCAGGTTACTTTGTCTCACTGATTCTAAGCTTGTGTAATTTATTTGTGAAATTTGATTTTGAATAGATTCACACAACATAATTATGAATTGGTACAATAGCAGCGTACATGACCAACGGATTAGGTGTTTTTATTGCTCTGAAGTAATTAAGAGCAATCATCTTTATTTCATGATTTCAACGATAATTGGTAATTCATTATTGTGATTTACCATGATATAGAGTGATTATTAAAGCCATCACAAATTCACTCTTGTTCGAGTCATTCATTTGTTTAGGAAAAAAATATATAAAATATCGACGAAGATTTAAAATCTCTAAGAATTATTTATTGCTCTGGAGTAATTAAGAGCAATTATATTTTTTCCATGATTTTAACGATAATTGGCAATTCATTATTGTAATTTACCATGTTATACAATAGAGTGGGAATTAAAGCCTCCACAAATTCACTCTTGTTCGAGTCTTTCATTTGTTTATGAAAAAATAATATATAAAATATCGACGATGAATTAAAATCTCTCAAGGAATTATTTTTCTATTCTGAAATTAACCATTTTCTTAATATCATTAGGGATGATAATTTCATACTCGCTTCAAAATTTGCAACAACGCAAGCAAGTAAAAATTTGCCTTATTAGTTTTAATCTTTTTGTTTTGTTTTTGTTTTCTGAAAAGAATTATGAGAGTTTCGACGATGCGTTTAGAAGTTTGGAGAAAAATGACACTTTTCGCTGGAGGGAAAATAATGCACCGGATATTCTGGAGGCGAAAAATGGCGAAAACTTCAGTGGCGAATTTCTCTTTCATTACGCAGTTCTTAGACGAGTTTCGTTGGATGTCAACATATTATTCATCACTGGACTTTATGACCATTTTGATCATCCGGACGAGAAAATTAGGTTTGTTAAGCTTAAGGCCATTTCTTTTTCATTTCTTCGCCATTACGGACGCAATGGATTTTCGATCACCTGGAATCTGGAATGTTGCTGTAGTGAAAATTTTAATCCGATCGAGAGTTTGGCGAGTGAGGTCTACAGTCTCTTCAGATGCTTTTATTATTATTATTATTATTATTATTATTATTATTATTATTATTATTATCCGCTA
This sequence comes from Palaemon carinicauda, assembly GCF_036898095.1. Lineage (NCBI taxonomy): Eukaryota > Metazoa > Arthropoda > Malacostraca > Decapoda > Palaemonidae > Palaemon > Palaemon carinicauda. Next base: position 23,438,786 of record NC_090746.1, read on the forward strand.
ATCTACAACGCTATTTGGAAAAGCAGGATGTTATAAGCCCAGGGGGTCTAACAGGGAAAAAAAGCTCAGTGAGGAAAGGAAAAAAGTCAAATACTTTAACAAGAGTAACATTAAAACAAATATCTCCTATATAAACTATGAAAACTCTAACAAAACAAGAGAAAGATAAATCATATAGAATAGTGAGGTCGAGTGTACCCTCAAACAAGGGAACTATCAATGGTCAGTGTCTTTACGTTTCGGTCTCATCCGCTAATTGCCTCTTCCTGGGGTTCCGAGTTACAGGTATCACTAACTTTACTTTTAATTTCCTTTAGAGAGATGCTATGTTTACTCTAGTATCCCAGTAACCACAGCTACTTTTCCCCGTCCTTATCAATTACTTTATTACTTTCAATCTCGCTTAACAACTGCTGCTGCTGCTACTTTTTTCTTACCTCCAGTAACCCCAATTGCTTTTTAATCTCGTTTCCAATCACTGGAATTAAGTATCTCTCCTTACAGTTTCTGCTCTGTAATACAATTGTTTTGCAAAAGTCGCCGCTACTTCCCCCTTTTGTCTCTAATTTACACCTATTAAATTTCGACTCTTCTCCCAGTTACATCTGATATTATAAGTCTCATTTCCAAAATTTAGTTTACCTCTTCTCTCGCCTTCCAGGTACTGCAAATATATCTAAGGTCATTTTCCAAGGAATAAAAGAAGAAAAAGAAGAAGAAGAAGAAGATAGAATGCATATGGACGATATCCCACACAAAAAGACATGCAGATGTTATTTTCACCAGAAGTGAAAGTTCTCTTGACAACCAAGAGCTTCCCCTCGTCCCTCAGGAGTTCCTCCCCTTTCCCTCTCTTCCACCTCCTCCTCCTCCTCCTCCACTTGCCAGTCCTCCTGATAGTGGCAATCCTTTCGCAATAAACTCAGAGCGCATATTTAAAATGTGCTTAGCTCTTGACGAATGCTGGGGAGAAGGGATTCTTTACATGGCCGTGTTTAAAGCGTTCGTCGCCTCTGGGGTCTAGAGTTTTTTTTTTTTTTCTAAGTTGTAGAAAGGAACGAACGATAAAGAGAAGCAGTTGAGATTTATTTTAAAGATGATGTTACACATTTACACCCTTATCTTGGTTGAGAGAATATACAAGTATGAAAACTGTTAGACATTCGCTTGGATAAATGAATCTTGCGTTTGGGCAACTTTAAAGAGATAGCAATGTCGCAAAAACGCTAAGCCTCGGTATGTTAATGAAACGATATGTAAATTTCATGCAAAACATTATACTTTAAATACCTATTTTACTTTTACTAATCATGTTTGAAGAAACATTCTATTTTTCTCAAATTGCTTTCCATTTCTGTGCCATATACGTTTAGTATCGCAGCAATTCCTCCAATCGTAACATCTTGCAAATATAATCTCAAAACAAACCCACTGCACTTTTTCACTCGTCCTGGAAGAATTGCTGATAATATAATCAATGTTCTTTCCTTTGTAGTGCATCTTTAAGCAACACCAATACTCACTGGTCATCTCTCTTACATTTATATACAACCCTTTCCCCTTGGTTTTTGATTGAAAGGAGATTTTCTGTTTACTGGGGTATTTGTGCTCTTTCAGATATAACTTTTTTTCAATATTTGCGAGGGCGGAAAGCCAGTGAATGTAGGAATGAGAGGTAAAGACCAAACCTGTCTGAAGTAACTAAAAGAACTTGCAATGTGGCTATCAACGGTAATGTCGAGAAAACTGTGAGGACAGACGAAAGCCTGCAAAGGTTCTAGGAAAAGTTACTTGAACCACGAATGGCTAATAACGAGATTGGATGGAAGTGCTTTTGGGTGAAAGATTCTCTGCTCGTCAAAGTTTGTAAGATTTTAAGTGGCGGAAGTGCTAAGGGTTCCAAAAGCCATAAGAGATGACAATGAAAGAAATGGTGTTGTTGGCAGGAAAGAAGTTCGAGAAGTAAATAGAAAAGAGATGATATTGTGGAAATGTGTAAGGAAAGGAATAGAAAGGACCTTAGTAAGACAAGTCTCTCTTCAGGAGAATGGACGGTGTTTCATAACGTAGGGAGAGCAGTATGGTTTTTACATAAAACGTAAAACAATTATTCATCTGAAAATACATATAATTAACAATATAAATATTCATAGACACGCTCGCATTGGTAGCGCCAATGCTTTCATTTACGGGTAGAAAGATCATTGAGCAAGTGGGCCAGGAGCCATCCACGACCTAACAAATGTAACAAGTACTGTAACCTCTCCTACTAACGTACGTGTGTGTGTATATATATATATATATATATATATATATATATATATATATATATATATGTATATGTATATATATATATATATATATATATATATATATATATATATATAATATATATTCTGTGAAAACATGCATGTGTTGCAGAAATATGACAATTGTATTAATCATAATTAACTGCAAAGAGGACGACGAACTTCATTTCCATAAACTGCTTTCAACTTAGTATCTAATATTCTTTGAGTTTGATGCTCTTTAAAAGGGAAGCATGAAAGAAAAGACCCTTTTGTCCCACGAGAGAAAACGACATCTGGCGGACATGATCACATAAAATTGAAGAAACATAAATGTTCTATGATAAGAAAGATCTCGCTGCCTCTGCTTTAACTTCGTGATCTTAAATCTTCCATTTTCGCTTCTCCTGGTAAAAAAAAAAAAAAAACATTCACATGTGGGCGAACATTCTAAATGGAGCACTATAAAGAATACTCTCTCTCTCTCTCTCTCTCTCTCTCTCTCTCTCTCTCTCTCTCTCTCTCTCTCTCTCTCTCTCTCTCACAGCATCTGCATATTTTCATGCATTTCAAATATATTGCAAAACGATGGATGGCATCTCGAGAAAATAGTTTCTTGTTGCGATGTCTTTCCATTTTGGTGGAGAAATAACTAGAGCGTAATTTTAAGGGGAGACTTGATCCATAGGAATTTTCTATAAATACTTTCATCTACTTCAAAGAAAGGCAATCAATGGTAAACGAGTATCATGCCTTTGTAAATAGGGGAACAGAAGACAGTAACTCTTAGAAGAATATACCCAATACAAATAAGAGTATTGATAATAAAAATGATAAGAGCACTAATAATGATAACAATAACAATGATCCTTAACATACTGTATACATTATCAATATCCAACTTAAAATGGGCAATCGTTCACATGGAACTGGCCTAACCAGTTACTGACTTTCATACCGAACACCCTAATAGAATGTTAATAGGATGAACAAACAAAATGTTATGTATGCAAATAATGATATTGTAAATATCTAAACAATAACAATGATAAACCAAATATAGACATTTTCAATATCATCTCATATGCCTCTAATAATCAACACAAACACCACCGATAGGAAAGCCGTTCTATTTGTAGATTTTAGTAAAAAGAAATAAGAGGTCGCCGGTAATGACATATATTATGTTGCCGGTAACAAGACAGGATGTGGTTGTTGGTGCTTTGCAAGTTGATTAATTTGCTCCAAATAGAAAGAGACTGCGATAAAGTATCATATTCACAAGGAAAATGTCCTTAGGAAAACAAGTAGCAGACTCCAAATGAAAAGCCAATCTGCAAAACGATCATCTTGCTTTAACCGAAAAAGTTTAGTACAGCTAAACTAACTTAGAAAGTTCTCAGCTTAAAGGCCACTCATGAATGACAGAGGCAAGGGAGAGTGACACTGCCCTGTCAAGCAGGAGAATAGAGACCGACCATATATATATATATATATATATATATATATATATATATATATATATATATATATATATATATATATATGTATATATATACTGTATGTATGTATATATATATATATATACATACTGTATATATATATATATATATATATATATATATATATATATATATATATATACATACATACATACATACATATATATATATATATATATATATGATCAATGTCCAAGTCCCCACTCCACCCAAGCTAGGACCAAGGAGGGCCAGACAATGGCTACTGATGGCTCAGCAGATAGACCTTTCGGCAGGTTGAGGTTGCAGTGACCAAAGGAACTAAGAAGTTTGAGCGGGACTCGAACTCCAGTTTGGCGTTCACCAGTTAGGGACGTTACCGCATCGGCCACCGCAACCCCAAGTTAAACAAATAGAGTTGCACGTTGCAGATGAAAAGGCATTCAGTAAAACAAACCTCATGCTCTAATAGAAAAATTAATCTGCCAAAGTAGTTGGATACTTTATCTGAAAAGACGAAAAATGTGCTTCTTGCAACTGAAAGTGTTCTTTGGGAATCGAATAACACATTTGCTCTACAACTAAGTGGTGGACCACCAACCTGATAGCAGTGGGCTGATGGTGAGGTTGGGGTGAGGCGAAAGCTGTGGTTGGGGGTGACAGGAGGGTATTAAGAGTATTTAAACAATAAGTAGCTAACTTTTTTCTTTTTTTCACAGAATCTTGATGACAAAACATGTCATACAGTCGAATTCAGTTTATAAATGCTAAAATGGACATTACGATTGTTCGGTTACTTAGTTTAAAGTCTATCAAGGCTAAGGGGGGGGGGAGCTAGGATTATACCTGAAAGCCATGGGGGGCGCCAGCCGGAAAAAGTTTTGGAACCACTGCTCTACCTGAAAGTGAGTTTTGCGAATCAATTAGCAATAACTGAAAAGAAACTGCAAAACGTGAATCATGGTCTAATTGAAAAGGAGCGCTACAAATTGAGTTGCATACTCCAATTGAAAAGACACCGAGTAATAGGAATATCCTACTAAAACTTACGTGCTTCTCTAAAAAGACTCATGTTCTCTTTAAAAAATGTTGCACTGCAAGAGGAATATCAAGCTTCTATTGAATAGACACCTTGCTAAATGAATAGGAGGTTTTGAAAGAAAAAATGCTTAACAAATTTAGTGGCATACTTCAAGAGAAAAGAAAAACAAGGGTAAAAAGAGTTTATCTCTAACCGAAAATGAACACTGCAAAAGGAGTGACATTCTCCAATTTAAATGTATCTTGCTAAACAAGTACCATAAAACAAAAGGTGCTCTGTAAACCAAGTAGCATAATAAAACTGAAAAGGCACAGCAAAATATGAGGATAATGCTCTAATTGAAAACGTCCTTTTCAAAGGAAGTATAATCTTATTGAAAAGGCACAGCACAAAGCGACAAGCAAAGTCTATTATTATTATCATCATTATTACGAGCTAAGCTACAATCCTAGTTAGAAAAGCAGGATGCTTTAAGCCTAAGGCCTCCAACAGGAAAAAATACCCCAATGAGGAAAGAAAACAATGAAATAAATAAACTACAAGAGAAGTAATGAACAATTAAGATAAAACATTAAAAAAACAGTAACACTAAAATAGATCTCATACATAAACAATAAAAACACAAGGAAGAGAAATAAGAGGCTATGGCATCACCCAAGACTATAAAATACTGTTTTGATTATGGTGTGTCCTCTTTTACCCTTACCAAGAGGAAAGTAGCCACTGAACATGTACAGTGCATTAAATTTATTTGGTAATCTTTGTGGTGTTGTAGTGGCCAGAGGTAGCACCCGAACTGCCTAGTGTCCTAATGCCGACCACACCCCAACGTTCACTACACAAAAAATATACAACAGTGGAATACACCACCCCTTGATTTATACTGGGCAAGGAGACCCAGCTAGAATCTGACTTCCCCTTTGCTTCTCTTGCCTTTAGCTTGCTGATTATAAGTAAAAATATAAGAACATTAGTTGAAAGGGAATATTATAATTTCTTTTAAATCTGACACTAGGACACAGTGTAGGAGGAAAAAATTATAAATGACTTATTAGAGAGATTAAAAACAGTGGCTGAAAAAGGGACACAGTGATGCAAGGAACAGGAAAGAATTTCAGTCTTCCTAAAAAACAAAAAAATATTTATTTGTAAATGAAACAAAAAAACTGTTAGGAATACATTAACATTGTTTTGTCAATTAAAATAACCAATTAAAGGCAAAATTAGCATCCCTTTACACTCCAGCCTCACAAAAAAAAAGATAAACAAAAGAAATGACTACTTCAGAATAGTCTTGCTGCATATTGTACAAGCAAGAGAAAAATACTAAGTTACATGCAAGATATACCACTACACAGTTACAAAACGGAACTTTAAAATCCTAACAAAACCATGACTGCAGAACCTGAGGATTTGAAAGACTTAGAAATATTAGGATTCTCAACATAGTCAGCCTCCAAAACAAAAGAAACATTACAGAACTAAGATTAAAGGAGAACCTCGCAACACTGTGGTTCATAATCTGCATGAACAATCCACTGGGTTTAGGAGTTGACAACACTTAAAAGTTTGGCTATCACTGCAAAAAACTGTTCTATGCCACTTTATGTTCACTTGGTTCTGGGGCAATCCAGATTAAACTCAAACACAGTCCCATTCCATTTCAATCGCTACTGCGAACTATTAATGTCTATGACGCACTCTCATATAACAACACAGTAGCATGCTTCTAGTTAAAAAATCAAGATAATATGAATACAGAGCAGCATCACAGACCACTATACACTGGTATCCGGCAATGATCAACCTTCAATGTTCTTCTGTATTTAGCAGAATGGTCTCAGCTTCTTTCCTATATACAGGTTCAGTGCTTATTCTAAATTCTCTAGAGAATACCCTAGTTCTCTCTCCCTACTGCGTGTAGGGGGCTGCTATCAATAACCGTTAAAAAGATAACGGATTAAAGCTTTTTTTTTGGGGGGGGGAGTACAGAGGGATATATAAATTAAGTGTCTCATAACAATACAGTATATAAAATATTTATTTCATACCCACAAACCATTAGTTTTCTTAGACACAAACCACTTTTTTATTCCAGTGTCATGTCTAAAAAGACAGGAGAATGTGGAAAAAATATGCTTGACTATTCGGGATATGTGTATGCAAAGAAAAAATGTGCCGTGACCAGAGAGGGATTCAATGTATTACTATCTGGCCTGTCAAAGAACCCAATAAATCTCAAGGTAGTATCTCAACGGGTGGCTGGTGCCCTGGCCAACCTCCTACCTAGTCTAAGACAAGAGGTTCTCAACCAAGGGGGAATTTCCTCAAAGGGAGAAATTTAGGTTTTCGGGGGTGGTGGTGTAAAAATAGAAGAATTTATTTTTTTATGGATATGATTTGGAATGCTCTTTATGCGGCAGACAATCTTGAAGAGGAGGAGGAATGGCATATTGATGTAGTGGGAGGAGTGCCTGGGACAAGCAAGGCTGAGAACACTGCTCTAAGAGGAAAGGCATATTGCAGTCACATGCCCTAATAGAAAAGAGGATCTATAAAAGAACTTGGATGCCACCATAGAGAGGGTACTGCTTAAAGCAATTCATATCTCTAATTAACGACATTCATTTATGTAATGACAATAATTTCTTGTTGGAATAAATCTTGCGAAAATGACCCATTAAAATAATTTTTGATGCTTTTGATAATCAAAAAGCCATTTTTATAAGGAAACCTCTGATGACAATGATGTACAGGCAAAAACCCAAACCTACGCGTAGGCTAACCTTCAAACAGAAAAGTAACATTCCAAAAAATATACAATAAAAGCCACAGGCCATCTGGAATTCACAGAAAAAAAAATGGGATGATCAAGAAATTCTTACTTTTGCTGAAACTTTGCCTTGCATCTCGCTCCCTTCATTAGCTATAGATCCGTTAAGACGTTATTAAAAGCCGGATGAAAATGATCACTCATTTGGGAATCCCGAATAACGATATTAGGAATTTCATCATCCGCATATTATTCTAATCCATTTCACTGTCTAGCAATCATGCCTCTGGTATAAACCAAGTATACCACCTTATAAAACACTGATCATAAGTTTAGGATTCCTAAAACCTCCAACCACAGCACCTCTTAGCTCTTTAATACCTTGAATATGAAGCGTCGGACACTAAGTGTTGTAAATTTATAGCAGCCATTTCTAGTCCACTGCAGGACAAAGGCCTCAAACATGTCCTCATTCATATCTGGGGTTTTGCCAATTTTCGTCACCACGCTGGCTAGCGCAGATTGGTGATGGTGGGAGACTTTAGTCTGATTGTTCACAGCCAACCAATCTAGTATGGGTGTCCTTGCCTAGTAGAGCTTTGCTGATCATAGCGATATACAAAACCTTCCACTACGTTAAGCTATCCTCACTCAGAAAGGTAATATTAAATTCCATATAACAATTTTGAACTCAATCCATTATCAAAGCTTTCTTAATTACATGCAACTGGTCAGAATTAAATGGCCATAGAGCCTTGGGGATTGTTGAAAATTTTGACTGATGGACTGATATAGATTTTTCTGGCGTCTTCACATTAGAGGTCATAGACGATGTAAAACCTCGAACATAACAAGAAGTGCTGGAAGATCAAGAGATTGGTTTGTTTTAGTAACATATTGTTTCTTATATATTTCTACAAACACACACACACACGCGCGCGAGCGCGCATACAAACACACACACACACGCGCGCGAGCGCGCATACAAACACACACACACACATATATATATATATATATATATATATATATATATATATATATATATATATATACACAAATAGTACAGTATAGTGATTTGTTATGATCACTGTTTCCAGTTTCTTATCTAGAATAATACTACTATATAAAGAAAAAACATTAATATCCATACAGAAATGGGTTTAGAGAAGTCTTCGCCATACCTTTTAGAAATATTTGGATATCAAAATGACATTTTCTATCCCAACTATCTAAAGGAATCTTTGATTATTTTAATATATTTCTGACCAGTAGGGAAATTGGGTGTGAGTTGGCCTAGGATCACAGCTACCAAAAAGAGGGTCAGCATTCAAAGACTACCTACACAGTTAAAAAAATTGCATTAAAAACACGGTAAATGTCTGGCAACTTTTATTCCAGGTTTTTTCACCGTTTTAAAAATGGATATATTGACGTAGAGTGACATTGCGGTCACCAACCCATAAAAGATAATAACCAAGTAAGGTAAAATTACGGTCACCTGTATTTTACTGAAATACGGTTGAGAACAGTATATTTTCACGGGGAAATTCCGATTGAAATTACGGTTTTTTTCTAACAGCGACTCTTATATGGTTTCTTACTACATTTGTGTTCTAAACTTGACAATAATCAATACTTTTTGAGTGGGGAGTGGTAACTTTAACAACCATGACAAACTTTGGCTTTACATATGCCATGATAAGTATGCAGGTAAAGTGAGTGGATCGGCCTTACAATAATCAAGTAAAAAAAGGTTTTGAAAACAGAAATGAAGGTGCACCTGTAATCATGGAATTGGCGATAAAATGGAATTGTCGAAAAGCATCGAGTGGTCCATTTAAAAATCTTAAATTCTTTATATTATCAAACTGAATTACAAGACCTGGGATTAAATATCTAAGAGGTGTAATCAAAAGTGTAACATGATAAGTTATGTAACAACGTAGAATGATTTCAAATAAAAATTGATTTAATTTGGTAACTAAATAGACACAGAGGATAAATTATTTACCCTCACTCTCGAATGAATTTGATCAAAGAGGGAAATAACCTTTAATGCAACTAATAAAAGAATCAAATCTAAAATCTACAAATATTTCATTTAAAAGCACACCCTAATCAAAATAAATATATAGAGATAAATTGCGATGACACATCATCGTAGTTTAAATTACCTGCTCAACACGACAGTTCCCACTTTCGTTTACAACTGTATAAAATTAACGAATATCAACGTCTTGGGGTTGAAGCAAGGAAAGTGATTTATCATTCAAGTAAGTATAATTGTGGCAAATGAATATTGCTTCGTGAATTCAGAATTTTAGTAATTTCATCATCAAAAGAAAGAAAATTAGCAGGAATATTAAAATTATGAAAAAAAAAATGGTAAAAAACAGTATCAAAGGAATAAAATGCTAGTAATGGGGTAAAATAGGCGCAACAAAAGGAAGAGAAATGGGGGTTAAAATAGGAAAGGAGGTAAGGATCTCTTCCAGTCCTAAAAAAAGGAGAGAGAGAGAGAGAGAGAGAGAGAGAGAGAGAGAGAGAGAGAGAGCATTGCAAATCTCTTGGACAAATGTGGCGAAGGCAAGTCAAAAGTCAAAAGCCAAAAGGCTTAAATGAAAGTAGTGAATCCTTTTGCCACTCTCTCCAGAGACATTTCCGATTGGGTTTCGTCTGCTAAAATAATTGATAATAGAGTATGATATTAAATATTTGTTTCCACATTGCTTGAAATATACATAGGTAATGTTGGTTATCTTGTGTTGAACAAAACTTAAAAAATTGTTTCGTTTCCATAGTTTGGAATAATGACTATTAATTTTTTTTTTCATGATTCTTATAAATATCATAGATTTGATATTTGTGCATCATATGATAGCTTTATTTTGCTTGATAGAGCTTTCAATGTAGGAATAAAATAAGTTTTCGAAATATGCGTTGTAGTTGCCAGTTAGTTTCTAAAGAAATCCTCTGAAATTTATTGCATCAGTTTTGACGCCAACTGTACGTCTTTCACGTTTACGGGAGTTGATGGATACCTCCTGGTACTGGTCATAAATAGCTTACTCTTTATGACTTCGAGATAGTGATTTCCTGTTCCACTGTTGTATTCTTTGGCCAGGAGACATGGTACACATTTCATTATGATCATTGATTTCACTTCAGGCTGAATAGTTGAATGTTTTAATACTGCAAGATGGTTGACAAAAGAGGATTTGCTGCCTTTCATTATTATTACTATTATTACTTGCAAAGCCACAACCCTAGTTGGAAAAGCAGGAAGTTAAAAGCCCAGGGGCTCCAACAGGGAAAATAGCCCAGTGACGAAAGGAAACAAGGAAAAATTAAATCTTTAAGAGTAACAACATTAAAATAAATATCTCCTATATAAACTCTAAACACTAACAAAACAAGAGGAAGGTAAACGACAGAACAGCATGCCCGAGTATACCCTCAAGCAAGAAAACTCTAACCCAAGACAGTGGTGGACAATGGTATGGAGGCTACGGCACTACCCAAGACTAGAGAACAATGGTTTGATTTGAGTGTCCTTCTCCTAGAAGAATTGCTTACCATAGCTAAAGAGTCTCTTCTACCCCTAAGAAGAGTAAAGTGACCACTGAACAATTACAGTGCGGTAACCCCTTGGGTGAAGAAGAATTCTTTGGTAATCTCAGTGTTGTCAGATGTATGAGGACATAGGAGAATAAGTAAAGAATAGGCCAGATTATTCGCTGTGTGTGTGTGTAGGCAAAGGGATAATGAACCGTAACTAGAAAGAAGGACCCAATGTAGTACTGTCTGGCCAATGAAAAGACCTCATGTCTCTCTAGTGGTAGTATCTCAATGGGTAGCTGGTGCCCTGGCCAATCTACTACCTGTCACCATATTTATCGAGCAGACTGAATGAGATGGGTGCCAGTTTCTAACCGAGAACAACCTTTAGGTAAAGGCCCCTGCGAACACTTGTCACCAGCATTCTTGCATAACACCTACCTTAGTGGTTCAGGAGGAAGGTACACAAGACAAAATTGCAATGTTCAGGGCAGTTAGAGGGGGTAGCATTGGAACAGGGGAGTCAGTTGTGCCGATAAGGATTAGGTCAAGGGAAAGAAGGGAAGTTTTGACGAAGGCTTTCTTAGACAATGGGAGTTCCACATGCTTTTCTCGGAAGCTTTAATGCAGACCCTAGGCTGCACTGAGAGGCAGGACATTAAGGTGAACATTGAAACGATCAACGGAATAGGGGAAGTTGCATGCAGCCTAGTCTCGGGATTGTCAGTATTGGACTATGAGGGCAAGACTTGCATTACACTCCCTCCGGTGTCAAGTGCCTCTCGCATACCAATTGATGAGTGTGATGTGGTCAGGGCTGGAGATCTGGAACGCTGGCCACACTTGCGAGAGATTTACATCCCAGATATAGATGCTGAGGTGGGTTTATTAATTGGGAACAATGTTCCTCAATTGCTCTAGCCAAGGGAAGTTATCAACTCAACACGCCTCCATGAACCACATGCTATACGAACGTTATTGGGCTGGGTAGTATGCGGAGCAAAGGACAAAGGGTGTCAAGAGCATGTCAATAGGATCCAAGTGACAAGCAAGCGCCTTGAGTTAGACCGCATGCTGGTTGAAAGTTATAATCGCGAGTATGACGATGTTGCATCTAACAGAAGGGAAATGTCTGCAGAGGACAGGAAATGGCTAGAGATAATAGAGAAAGGGGTTAGAACTGTAGGAGGAAGTTACGAGGTGCCATTGCCTCTGTGTGACAAGAAACAAGGGACATCGGATTGCGCCGTATGCACAGCCTTCGTAAGAAGCTAGTGAAGGATGGTAACTACTCTAAGCAGTATAGTGCCTTCATAACAGAGATGCAACAGAAAGGCTATGCTGAGCAAGTGACCACAGCCACCCTGGGAAATGTGTGGTATATTCCTCTATTTTGGTGTGCAGCATCCAGACAAGCCAGACAAGGTCCGTGTTGTATTTGACTGTGCAAGCAAGGTGGAGGGTAAATCATTGAACGACCTACTATTGCAAGGACCTGATATGATGAACTCTTTGCTGGGTGTGTTGGTAAAGTTTAAAGAGGTCTATTTGCCTATACAGGAGATTTAAATACTATGTTCTTTCAGGTACAGGTACCAGAGCATCAGCGGGACTACCTCAGGTTCTTTTGGCGGGAAAATAGTCTTGAAGAGGAACTCAGAGAGTGGAGAGTGGCAGTCCACCAGTTCGGGGCCTGTTCTTCTCCAAGCATTGCAAACTTCTTGCTGAAACAGACAGCAAGCAACTTTGGGAATGAATTTTCAGAGGGAGCACGGTTCAAAGTTGCCAACAACTTTTATGTAGATGACTGTTTGAGAGCCGAGGATAGCAAAGATGCACTGTTGGTCAATTTGTTAGAGGTTAAGGAGCTCTGCAAAAAAGGGGATTTACATTGACAAAGTTCAGTAGCCCTTGTGTGGAGGTCATGTCATCCATCCCGAGGGAGTGGTACAGTAGGAGCACCTCAGAGATTACAGATGGATCAAGAGTCACATAAGACAAAGACTTTGGGAGTACAGTGGTACTTGGCCACTGATGAATTGGGTGTCCGGGCAGAGCTAGTTTCAGTTCCAAGGACTAAGCGTGACTTGGTGTCAGCTATAGCCTCGATTTATGACCCAATCGGTATATTGGCGCCAGTTTTAATCGAGGGTAGGGTCATCATGCAGGACCTCTGCCAATTAAAGATAACCTGGGACATGGAATTGGACTCTGACACTACAGACCGCATCAAGGCATGGGCCAAGAAGCTGAGCCAGACCAGCGAGATAAGTATACCAAGAAGCCTGAAGGTTATTCCATGGGAATCAGCCACCCTAGTACAATTGCATTTGTTCTCAGATGCAAGCATCATGGCTTTAGGAGTAGTGGCATACTTGCGGGTCTCGGATCCGTGGGGAAATGTATCTTGCAGATTCATCATGGGAAAGGCAAGGGTAGCACCATTGAAGCATGTTTCAGTGCCCCGCCTAGAGCTTAGTGCAGCGGTACTGGCCGTAAGACTCGGAAGCACTATTCTGACCATGATAGATTTCAAGGTATATGGGGTCTATTATTGGACCGACTCAACAACCGTCATGCGATATATTAAGAATGATCAAGCCAGATACCAGACATTTGTGGCAAATCGTGTGTCTATGATAAGGGAGGGCAGCGATCAGAAAGAGTGGAGGTATGTTAACTCTGAGTGGAACCCAGCAGACGATGCAACACGTTCCAAGCAGTCTGAAAGGTGGAGAAAAGGGCCGGAGTTTCTGTTAAAGGAGGAGTGTTTCTGGCCAAATGAGCCAGCTCAAATGTCAGATGGTGTGGAAGGATTAGAAGTTAACCGTGAGATAGAGCCAACAGGAACTATAGGCTACCAAATATAGTTACAGGATTGGGTTGGATATCAGGCAAACAGGTTTGTATAAAATCATCCACCAATATTCCAGGTGGATCAAGCTCCTTAGAGCTTTGGGTTGGTTGTTGCTATTTGCTAGGTACATTATTTATACACATGGGCAGCTGCTCAGCGAGCTAGATATGCATTTGTCCACCGAAATTATTAGCTTAGCAGAGACTGTGGTAGTGCAGGTAACACAGCGTGTTGATTACGAGATAGAGATAGAGAGCCTTGAGAAGGGAGGTACTATTAGGGTTTCTAGCTCCCTAAGAAGGTTGAAACCAATCCTGAGAAATGGGCTTTTGTGCATTGGAGGTAGGTTATCTTTGGCAAATATCTCTCCAAGCGAAAGGCATCCAATTATTTGGCCCTATAAGGGCCACAAGACAGACATGGGGATCCAGTATTATCATGAGCATTCTAACCATATGGGTGTAATGCATGTTCTGAGTCTGACGAGGGAGAAATTTTAGGTAGTTAAGGGCAATGCAGCAGTGCGGCGCGTGCTGAGCAGATGCATCAGGTGTCGCAGGGCACATGGAAAGGTTATCGAGCAGCTAATGGCCGATCTACCGCCTGATCACGTGGAGTCGGGGAAACACCCATCTTATCACACCAGGGTGGACCTTTTTGGGCCATTCTTCATAAAGCGAGGCAGAGCACAGGTGAAGCATTGGGGAGTTATATTCACTTGCTTGAACATGAGGGCCATACACTTGGAGGTAGCCTCAAATCTCACATCAGACTCGTTCATTAGTGCCTTCGGGAGGTTTTTGGCTCATCAGGGTCAGGTCAAGACGGTTAGATGCGACTGCGGCACTAATACTGTGGGATCGCGGAAAGTTCTCAACTCCAGTTACGAGTTCTTGGCAGGAAACAAGGTGCGCAATGAGTTGCTCCGGTGTGGGGTGGAATTTATCTTCAATCCTACCGGCGCCTCACATTTTGGAGGAGCATGGGAACGGTTGATAGGTACCGTGAGGAGGGTCCTAGATATAGTCTTGGGGACACAGCAATTGGATTATGAAGGGCTATGCACACTCTTTTGTGAAGTGGAGGCAACGGTTAACAGTAGGCCCCTTAGTGTCGTCACCTAAGACAGTAGAGACCCGGTTCCATTCACACCGAACAAGCTTTTAAACATGGGAGATTTGCCTGTAGGCTGTAATATTGCAATAGGTAGCCACTCTAAGCAGAGATGGAAACAGGTGCAGCATATGGCCGAGCAGTTCAGGGCCCGTTGGAAACGTGAATACCTGTTAGGGTTACAACAGCGACAGAAATGGTTCAAAGAGCGATGAAACGTAAGGGTAGGAGACGTAGTCCTTATGGTCAAGGAGAATGAAGCACGCTGCCATTGGCCATTGGCTAGAGTAGTGCAGACTAAAGTAGGGAAAGATGGTTTGGTGAGGACGGTGACTGTCAGGAGAGAGGGCAAGGAATATGACAAACCACTGTCGAAGCTTGTTTTAATTTTGGAGGAGGAGAGGGATCTAGTGGGCATCACTGAGAAATAGGTGTTGAACCCCCTTGTGCTTAAGAGGTTTCCAAGGGCGGGTGCAAACGCAGGGAAATTTCACGCAGGGAAATCTCACTTTTCCCTGAGCAACTTTGAATAATAGTTCGTATTAAATTCAAAATTTCTAATTAGATTTCGGCTCACTAATAGAGGCTTATGCTTTGTCAAATCATAAGAAAATTAAAATGAGGAAGTTTCTTTCAGAGACAATAATCATGAGGGACACTTTTATATGTTCGTTCGCTCGTAACAAAACAAAAGGAACCAACGGTTCGTCTCCCGCTCCCCTGTCAAGCGCGTGAGACAGGCAAGTGGGTCTTTCAAACATTACTTGGCGTTGGGAGTGGACGTGTTTGAGAGAGTCCACATTGACGACCTTTTGATGGAATTATAAGGTAAGTATCACAGTGTTCTGAGATTTATAGACTTAAAAAGGTTGTCAGGGTTGCTGCTTCAATAACAATAGCTAATTAGAGCTGCTAATATGATCAAATATAGACCCGTGACAATATTGTGAGGGGTGTGCTTGTTTAACGGCGGCGTTCCCTCGGTAGGGATTTGTCAGCGGTCCATGAGGGGAGAGCCGGACGGTCCTTACAGTGGGAAAGCAAACAGTTCGGTAGTAAAGGATATTATCAAGGGGTCTTTACAATTTAATGAGGGAATATAGAGGTCGTAAGGGGTTAGGCTAGATAAAACATGCCACTATTTAGTGGAATTCTCTCATGACATTAATGATACCTATTAATGCTTAGTGCATATTTCTTAAAGATTCGATGTATAAAAGAAACAAGGGATTCACCCGCCTAGTGTTATGAAATTTGTAATAAAGTTATCATGTGTATTATGAAGGAATTACCATTACTGGAATTATAGCAATAGAGTTTTTCTAACAAAACATTATTGATAGAATGTAAAGGATAGAGTTTTTCTTTAAATATGTTTTTTTTCCTCTGATTAATTGAAGAATTGTCACTGAATTTCTTATGTAATTTTTTTCAGTGATCATCGACTGAATAAACATGCAAAGGTCGTCGTGTTTTCACTCCAAAACTCCACTACAGGGATCGAGCCATAATATATATATATATATAT
>NC_090746.1:23460428-23477928 GCF_036898095.1 Palaemon carinicauda
ACTTTCCGACTCTGAATTTGTTTCTATGGCCGATGTTACGATTCATGCGCCACCTCTCCCTTTAGACTGGCTTTCCTCACCCGAAAAGCGTGGTGATGATGATACTGTTTTACCGTCAAGGAAGGAGTCAAATGTATTAACTGAAGATCCTAAGTGGTCTATGCTTTTATCTATGAAAAAACAGCTCTCGTCGTTCATGGATTCTTATCAACCAGGTGTTGGCAGTACGATTGGGCGTCAGATGTCAGACCAGTTGTCGCACAGGTGGCCGGCGGTCTCTAGTGCTGACGAGTTATCGCACAGGCGGTCTCCCATTCGCAGTGCTCGACACCAGGTTGATATAGATGAGTCACGTCAGAGAGTTCTTGCTAAACAAATTTCGACTTCCGTACGTGGGAAAGAACACCGGCGTCGACAAATGGACGCAATGCGTCGCCACGAAGATTCTCTGCAGCCAACTTTTGACGCAGTGAAGCGGCAGCGTCAACAACATATGGACGCTAGGCGTCCATAAGACGACCATAAACAGTCTTCGTTTGACGGCAGAGATCGTCCGCGTCAACAGCAAGCACGACTTTCGGCAGTTGATGTCTGATTCCAAACGTCGGTCAATGCAACAGCAAGCAGATTCTAAGCGTTCTCGGGACGACACGCGACAGTTAACTATTGACAGCGAGCGTCAACCCATCCACGTCTCTCATCAGTCAACTTCGACCTCCCCTCTTCAGTTGGATGAAGTTATTGACTCTGACAGGCGGTCTCATTCAGACGTTAATCCGTCAGTTCAGGCTGCAGCAGTTGCTGCACTGCCAGAAGACGAACTTGAAGAGAAGTCTGACGTGGACGAGCCTTTAGAGGAGGTTTCTGAGAATGAGGAAGAGAAACATTATCAACATGCTGCTGACCTTAGAAAATTTATGTTGATTCTTACAGAAGTTTTTCCTGATCATTTTAGTCCTGTGGCCCCTCGTTCTCCCCCATCGGAGTTTATCTTAGGTAAAACAACCAAAGTGCCAGTTTATACTAAGATGGTACTTTCACGGTCTTCTAAACGGGCCTTGAAGTTAATGGGTTCCTGGATGGACTCTAAGAGAACTCTTGGCAAAACGACCTTTGCTTTTCCTCCCGCAAGATTGGCCTCTAAATCTAGTGTGTGGTACGAGACTGGTGAAGTGCTGGGCTTGGGATTTCCTTCTTCTGCCCAGGGAGATTTCTCAAGTTTGGTAGATTCGTCTCGTCGTCTAGCCTTAAGGAAAACAAAGGTTTGGTGGTCAATGACGGAGTTCGATCATTTACTTAAGGGTCTGTTCAGGGCCTTTTGAAGTGCTTAATTACCTAGACTGGTCTTTGGGAGCTTTGAGTAAGAGGATCTCAGATATGAAGGACACGGACACTAGTGGCCTTGTTCATTTGATGTCCTGCTTGGACAAAGGTGTGAGGGATGGCTCGAATGAGTTAGCTGCCTTGTTCACTGCTGGAATCCTCAAGAAAAGGGCCACGATGTGCTCTTTTCTCTCAGTAGGAGTTTCTCCCTACCAGAAAGCGGAGCTACTATTTGCTCCTTTGTCTACCACCTTATTTCCACAAGAGTTGGTGGGGGAAGTTGCCACTGCTCTCACTCAGAAGGCCACGCATGATTTGGTGACCAATACGGCGAGGAAAGTTTTGCCTTAAACTTTTGCTTCGCGTAAACCTAAGGAAGTCTCTACTGGTGTTCAACCTCCTCAGCCCTTTCGTGGGAAACCCTCCGGAAGGGGCTCTTTCAAACCAGACGGAAGGAAACCTAGGAGCAGAGGAAACAAAACCGGCCGAGGTAGAGTCTGACTGCCCTATCCTTCAGACAGCAGTGGGTGCCAGGTTGATTCACTTCTGGATGACCTGGGAGAGGAATGGAGCGGATCCCTGGTCTGTCCAAGTGTTAAAGGAGGGTTACAAGATCCCCTTCCTAGCTATTCCTCCATTAGTCACAGATCCAGTGGATCTTTCGCCCAAATACAGAGAGGGTCCGAAGTAGGAAGCCATGCGTCTTCAGATATATCTATTACTAGAGAAACAAGTAATAGAGGAAGTGCAGGATGTAACATCTCTGGGGTTTTACAACCGCCTTTTCTTAGTCCCCAAGACTAATGGGGAGTGGAGACCGGCTCTGGACGTAAGTGTTCTGAATGGTTACGTCCAGAATTCGACGTTTACGATGGAAACTCAGAAGACGGTTCTGGCGGCGGTGAGGAAAGACGATTGGATGGTCTCAATAGACCTCCAAGATGCCTATTTCCATAATCCAATTCATCCCAGCTGCAGACGTTATCTGAGATTCATGGACGGAAACAAGGTCTTCCAATTCAGGGCTCTTTGTTTCGGACTATGCACGGCTCTTCTATTATTTACCAAGATCATGCTGAATGTAGCGAACATGCTGCATTCGAGGGGAATCAGGGTCTCTCTGTACCTGGACGATTGGCTGATAACAGCCTCCTCAGCCGATTGCTGTTTGAAGGACCTGAAAATAACTCTGGATTTAACCAGGGAACTGGGCTTCCTGGTGAGCTCGAAAAAAGATTCTTTATTTGGGGATGGAGATTCACAGTCGGAGTTTTCGGGCTTTTCCGTCGCCTGTAAGAATACAGTCAGCTCTCCAAAAAGTCCAAACTTTCCTGAAGAAGGAACTTAGTTCCGTAAGAGATTGGAGGAGCCTTCTGTGCACACACTCATCATTAGAGAAGTTCGTAACTCTGGGGAGGTTGCATTTGCGTCCCCTTCAGTTTCATCTCAATCGCCATTGGAAAAAAGGGGACAGCCTAGACAGGGATTGCGTTCCCATCACGAACTCCATCAAGTCTCATCTTCAATGGTGGGACAACGAGCACAGATTGAAGGAAGGGTTGTCGTTATATCAGAAGAGCCCAAACCTCGTGTTGTGTTCCGACACCTCAAACTCGGGGTGGGGAGCTACTCTGGGGAAGGAGGAGCTCTCAGGGGCTTGGACAGTGGAGCAAAAAACTCTCAACATCAACCAAAAGGAGCTTTTGGCAATTCATCTGGCCCTCAAAGGCTTCGAGAAGCAGATCAGGGGCAAGGTAGTCCAAATCAATGCGGACAGCACTACAGCTCTTGCCTATATTACAGAACAAGGCGGGACCCACTCTTGGACTTTGTATGAGGTAGCAAGACCTCTTCTCATTTGGGCAGAGGAAAGGAAAGTGACACTTTTGACTCGGTTTATTCAAGGGTTCAACAATGTGACTGCAGACAGACTCAGCAGGAGTGGTCAAGTTCTCCCCACAGAATGGATTTTACACCGAGATGTCTGCAAAAGTCTGTGGCGTTTATGGGGTCGTCCTCTCGTGGATCTCTTTGCAACCGCAAAGACGAAAAGACTGGAGTGTTACTGCTCTCCGGTACCAGATCCCGAAGCCATTCACATAGACGCCTTTCTGATGAACTGGTCTCACATGGAGGTTTATGCTTTCCCCCCATTCAAGATTCTTTACAAAGTGATACAGAAGTTCGTATCCCACGAAGAAACCAGGATGACACTGATAGCCCCGTTCTGGCCATCAAGAAGCTGGTTTCCAGAGGTACTGGAATGGATGGTAGATTTCCCGAGAAGCCTTCCCTTAAGACCAGATCTTCTCAGACAACCTCACTTGGCCCGAAACCATCTAAACCTCCGAGCTCTAAGTCTGACTGCCTTCAGACTATCGAAAAACTCGCTAGAGCTAGAGGATTTTCGAAGAAGGCAGCCAAGGCTATTGCGAGGGCAAGGTCGTCTTCCACCATCAAGGTGTATCAGTCCAAGTGGGAGTTGTTCAGAGAGTGGTGTAGGGCTAACGCGATTTCTTCATCCTGTACATCTCTAACCCAGATAGCAGATTTTTTCATTGACCTTAAGAATAAACATAACTTCTCGTCATCTACAATTAAAGGTTACAGGAGTATGTTGGCTACGGTTTTTAGGCACAGGAACTTAGATCTCTCCAATAATAAGGATCTACAGGACTTGCTTAGGTCTTTTGATACCACCAAGAAAATTCAATCAGCTCCCCTTGCCTGGAATTTGGATGTGGTGCTTAAATTTCTCATGAGTGACAGGTTTGAGCCTTTGCAGTCGGCTTCTTTTAAGGATTTAACCTTGAACACTTTGTTTCTGGTTAGCCTAGCCACCGCTAAAAGAGTAAGTGAAGTACACGCTTTAAGCAGGAACATTGGTTTTTGGGATGGAAAAGCCATTTGTTCTTTACAACTGGGGTTTTTGGCTAAGAATGAAAATCCTACTCGGCCATGGCTCAAATCCTTCGAGATCCCTAACCTTTATGATGTGGTGGGAGATGAGTTGGAGAGGGTGCTCTGTCCAGTAAGAGCATTACGGCTATATGTGGACAGAACAAAGAATCTGAGAGGCGACTCAGACGCTCTGTGGTGTGCAGTCCGAAATCCTTCACTGCCCATGTCAAAGAATGCCTTGTCTTTTTTCATAAGACTGTTAATTCGAGAAGCTCATGCTCAGTGTGATGAAGCGGATCAGAGGCTTCTCAAAGTAAAGACACATGAAGTCAGAGCGGTAGCGACTTCAGTAGTTTTTAAACAGAATCGTTCTCTACAAAGTTTGATGGATACAACCTTTTGGAGGAGTAAGTCAGTTTTCGCATCCCATTATTTGAAACGTGTTCAAACGCTTTATGAGGACTGTTATACATTGGGTCCTTTCGTAGCAGCGAATGCGATAGTAGGTGAATGATTTACCACTACGTTCCCTTTTCCTAATACCCCCTTTTCTATCTCTTGGAACTCGTAATTTATGGTTGTTTGTGGAGGCTGGTCGTCAGCTTTCTGCAATCTTTGGTTTTGTCAGGTGGTCAATTTGTTCCTAGAGTGCGCCCGGAACAAGGGTATTAGTTGAGGTCCTGTCATGTTATAGGTGATTGTACCGTTTGACAGCTCCTAGAGATCATCAGCCCCTAGTGGGTCACTGGATCTCCTAAGGATAGCGGACGAAATGAGGCAGAGTACTATTGCTGTCAGCTTCCTTATCAGGTAAGAACTGCTTAAGTGAATTTTCAATATGTAGCTGTCTCTGACCCGCCACCAAGGGCGTCAATCAGCTCTTATATAACCAGCGGGTAAGTTTTATATTTAAAAATGATATTTTCATAATGAAATAAATTTTTGAATATACTTACCCACTGGTTATATAAATTTAACTCCGGCCCTCCTCCCCTCTAGAGACTACCTGTGGTATTGCTATGAGGCTTGGAAGAACTGAGGTTGCTGGGTGTAGTTCCACCTGTGGTACCGCTAGGGCGCGGGTGTACACCTGCCATATCTACGATAGTGCGAGATTTTGAATTTCTGCCACGGCGTCAGGAGACTTCAGCTCTTATATAACCAGCGGGTAAGTATATTCAAAAATTTATTTTATTATGAAAATATCATATTACACTAGTAAATCATATTTATGAAGCCCGTCGCTAGGACTTGGGAGGCCATCCAGAGGCAAATTACAACATGAGAAAATCCTCGAAGTTGCATAATGAAGTTGAAGGTAAAGAGGTTGGACAGGAAGATAGAAGAAAATAAGCAGGAAAGGATTCAAAGTAGAAGAGTTTAAAAGTGGCTGCAGCTTGGAGCCTAAAGCACGCTGCAAACACCTTTCAAGTATCGCATATAGTGAAGCGTTTGGGGTGCACTGAAGGCACTATCCCATGCTTTTGTCGCTTTTTCTTATCAGCTGTTTTAAGATATCGTAAAAAATTGGTCATATAAGTTAGGATTGTCTACTTAAATTTTATTAGTTTTTTTTATATATATTTCTTCCTGTGAGGTGTAGTTAGTAGGTCTTTGATCAATTTATTTGAGTAAACTATTAATCATTGACTTGCGCCATACTTGATTTATATGCAAAGTTATAAGTTTTTATACAAATGCATTTTTAATTGGTTGCAAAATTTTAATAATGATTTCTGCACCCTAATTTTTTTTATTTATTTATTTTTTTTTTTTTCAGAAATTACACGGGAGCCATAAGTAAAGGTAAGGTAGCACTAGTTTTAATGTGATTTTATTTAGGTATAAAATCTTTTTCAAGCTGTTGAGAACTCGATGTAAAACATCACTTGGTTTTGATTGATGAGGAACATTGATTATTTATTAGGATTTCAAAAGTGTTTTTTGGTATTGAGAGTCGCAGTGAATGAAAGGAATTTCCTATACATGTAGGATTGAACTAACAGTTTTGGTGTACTATTATTTTGAGGCTTTCTATTGTATTTCCTGCTTATACCAATTAGTTTTATCTTTGGAAAGAAAAAAAATCATCCTTTAAATACATAAAAATATTTTTTTTTTCTTTTTTAAAGAAGGGCAACTTTCCCAGTAAGATTATTTATTGACTGTAATGCTACTCTGAATTAGTGTCTGTTCGCCTTTGTGAAAGCAAGACGTTAAGTTAAATGCAAATGAAAGGAATTATGCAGAAAATTTTGAATTAAAATGTTTGCGTTGTATATTTGGTGTAAGAAATGTTGTAAAGTTGTAAGTTAAAGAAAGAATATATAAGTTTTAAGATGGGTTGATACAGGCAAAGTGGGCTTTTGATAAAAAATGACAATGATAAGAAGACCTGGAAGGAATTGGATTGATTGACTGCGCGATGTATTGTCCCGATAAAACTTTAACATCTAAGAAGCACAAGAAATTATTCAAGATGTAGAGGTATATGGCACCGAGAGTACAGGGGAGTTTAAATTTCTATTGAAAATAGTCTGAAAAGGAAATCATAGCATCTCTGCAGGTAAAATACGCATGTGGCCTTGACCATTGTCTAACTCATATATATATATATATATATATATATATATATATATATATATATATATATATAGCTATATTGCTCTATAAATCAGCTTTAACAGAACCTCTCGAGTGTGCATTTGACGTGGATCTAGACTTGGACATGTTTAATAAAATCACCCAGTCTTTTGCTTTGCTTAGACCATCCCCAACCATTCATGTGGTTTCTTTGTTTCTTCATAGGGTGCTTGAATTCTTTGCTTATATAAATAATTCCTCCATCCCCCTTTAAGAACGTTTGAAAAAAAAAGCCTTACCTTGTATAGCCAATGAACTAGCGGCCTTTCGGAACAACCAAGAGTTCATTACAATAATCCCTGGTCTTCTTCTAATCCTGACCCGGGGTCTCCAATCCTATTATTATTATTATTATTATTATTATTATTATTATTATTATTATTATTATTATTATTATTATTATTATTATTATTAAGGAACTGGAGAATTACGAGAACGCCAAACATTCTTAAATTTATTTCCATCACCAACAAATAACAACGTTTCAAACATCTGTGTGTTCATAATCATGTTCCTGGGTAAAAGAAAGTAAAACAATAAAGAGCAAGCTGTACATAAATATTGTAAACAAACAAATAAATTCTAAGTTAGAATGGGAAAAGGCATAATTAGGCAATCTTCAAAGGAAAACTAGAAATTTCTTGTTTAAGTTGTGATTTTTTTAGATTTTTATAAAAATTGACTCTGCTATTCTTATTTCATTTTCATATGAATCTCTGTATTTTATTGAAATGTTGTCCAAAGAGAATGAACATTTACAATCCATTTCGCAATGGTCTCGTATGCTGGACTGTAAAGGTTTGGATACAGCTCTGCCAGTTCGGCTGCTAATTCCCTTGTGATCTTGGTAGCGAGAAAAAATGCATTTTTTCAGGGGGGCCAACATAAGCTAATTGGCAATTTGGACAGTTAAACAGGTAAACCACCATTGATTCAAAGGTCTTTTGCAGCTCTTCTTTATGATTAACAAAACTTTATTTTGGAGTAATTATAGAATATTAAGTTCGGTTTAATTTGTGGTAGGTATTTACTCAGGATTTCATGTATTCTGATTTTAATATATGTTTGTTTCATCATTAAAATATGGTAATTTGATGAAGAGTTCAACTTTTTTTGGACCAAATTTCTTTGGTTTAGGACAAAATATACTGTTAAGGAAAGTTCTGAGTTTGTAATAGAATATTTTGGATGGGAAACCATTGTTGGAAAAGAATTTCTTCAGGAAACATATTTCTTTATGAAAATTTTCAAAAGATGACATTAGTCTAAACGCTCGGTAAAACATTGTGCTAAATGTGTTTAACTTGAAATTAGCATAGCATCTAAACAAAAATTAACTCCGAGTCCCGTGTGAGAAGGTTTTCTGTAAATGTTGGTGTCTTTACCGTTATTTGATTTTTTTATTAAAATATCTAAAAAGGGGATTTGATTATCCTGTTCTTTTTCTATCGTAAATTAGATTTTTGGATGTTGTGACTTCATGTAATTCAAAATCCCCTTTTTAGATATTTTAATAAAAAAATCAAATAACGGTATAGACACCAACATTTACAGAAAACCTTCTCACGCGGGACTCGGAGTTAAGTTTTTGTTTAGATGCTATGCTAATTTCAAGTTAAACACATTTAGCACAATGTTTTACCGAGCGTTTAGACTAACGTCATCTTTTGAAAATTTTCATAAAGAAATATGTTTCCTGAAGAAATTCTTTTCCAACAATGGTTTCCCATCCAAAATATTCTATTACAAACTCAGAACTTTCCTTAACAGTATATTTTGTCCTAAACCAAAGAAATTTGGTCCAAAAAAAGTTGAACTCTTCATCAAATTACCATATTTTAATGATGAAACAAACATATATTAAAATCAGAATACATGAAATCCTGAGTAAATACCTACCACAAATTAAACCGAACTTAATATTCTATAATTACTCCAAAATAAAGTTTTGTTAATCATAAAGAAAAGCTGCAAAAGACTTTTGAATCAATGGTGGTTTACTTGTTTAACTGTCCAAATTGCCAATTAGCTTATGTTGGCCCCCCTGAAAAAATGCATTTTTTCTCGCTACCAAGATCACAAGGGAATTAGCAGCCGAACTGGCAGAGCTTTATCCAAACCTTTACAGTCCAGCATACGAGACCATTGCGAAATGGATTGTAAATGTTCATTCTCTTTGGACAACATTTCAATAATATACAGAGATTCATATGAAAATGAAATAAGAATAGCAGAGTCAATTTTTATAAAATCTAAAAAAACCACAACTTAATCAAGAAACTTCTAGTTTTCCTTTGAAGATTGCCTAATTATGCCTTTTCCCATTCTAACTTAGAATTTATTTGTTTGTTTACAATATTTATGTACAGCTTGCTCTTTATTGTTTTACTTTCTTTTACCCAGGAACATGATTATGAACAAAGATGTTTGAAACGTTGTTATTTGTTGGTGATGGAAATAAATTTAAGAATGTTTGGCGTTCTCGTAATTCTCCAGTTCCTTATTAAACTGAGGTTCCCTTCCACCCGCTCAGTATCGAATATTATTATTATTATTATTATTATTATTATTATTATTATTATTATTATTATTAGCTAAGCTACAAGCCTAGTTGGAAAAGCAAGATGCTATCAGCCCAAGGGCTCCAACAGGGAAAAAAATAGCCCAGTGAGGATAGGAAATAAATAAACGAAATGAGAAATAATTAACTATTAATAAAATATTTAAAAAGCAGTAACATCATCAAAACAGATATTTCACATTTAAACTATATAAAGACTTATGGCAGTCTGCTCAACATGAAAAAAAACATTTGTCGCAAGTTTGAACTTTTGAAGTTTAAAGGTTGCTCATGAATGGCAGAGGCAAGGGACAGTGACACTGCCCTAGCAAGCAGGACGATGCCCTGAGACGGACCATATACTGTGTAATTTAAGATCAGCGCCCAAGCCCCCTCTCCATTTCAAGCTAGGACCAGGGTGGGCTGATGACTCGGTAGGTAGAACTATCGGCTCCCCCCAACCCTTAGCTCACAAGGATGGTAAGGTTGCAGGCACTAAAGGCACTAACGAGATTGAGCGGGACTCGAACCCCAGTCTGGCATACACTAGGTAGAGACGTTACCAATCAGGCCACAACTACCCGATTAGGAAGATCATTCCACAACTTGATCACAGCTGGAATAAAACTTCTAGAATACTGTGTAGTATTGAACCTCATGCTGGTGAAGAGATAACTATTAAAATTAAGTGCGTGCCTAGTATTACGAAGAGGATGGAACTGTCCGGAAGATGTGAATGTAAAGGAGGATCAAAATTGTGAAAAACCTTATGCAATATGTATAACGAACTAATTGAACTACGGTACCAGAGATTAATATCTAGATCAAGAATAAGAAATTCAATTCAATAAACCGTAAGCTTGTGTCCAACAAATTAAGATGAGAATCGGTAGCTGAAGACTAGACAGAAGAACAATACTCGAAACAAGGTAGAATGAAAGAATTAAAACACTTCTTCAGAATAGAATGATCACCGAAAATCTTAAAAGACTTTCTTAATACTGTTTATTGCAGCTGTAATAGCTTGAATACTATAAAGTATAACAATGGTAATGATGTTAGTAAAACAGTAATGAAAAAAACCATGTACACAAAAGCATTAACGCTAACACATCCATACTATTTGGCAATAAACCCATATCATAGATATTTTACCACCAAAAATTATTAAAAGCGGCTCTTACATACAACATATCTAAGTGACGTTTGATAATAATAAAGGCATCGTGTATAAACATTATAATTTGCGTTTTAATAACAAGAAACGCTTCATATATATATATATATATATATATATATATATATATATATATATATATATATATATATATATATATATTTATATTATTACTTGCTAAGCTACAACCCTATTTGGAAAAACAGGATGCTATAAGCCCAGTGGCCCTAACAGGGAAAATAACTCGGTGAGGAAAGGAAGATAGGAAAAAATAAAATATTTTAAGAATAGTAATAACATTAAAATAAATATTTCCTTTATAAACTATAAAAATTTAACAACACAAGAGAAAGAGAAATTAGATAGAATAATTTGCCCGAGTGTACCCTCAAGCAAGAGAACTCTAACCCAAGACAGTGGAGGACCATGGTACAGAGGCTATGGCACTACCCAAGACTAGAAGAGCTGCTTACCACAGCTAAAGAGTCCTTTCTACCCCTACCGAGAGGAAAGCAGCCACTGAACAACCACAGTCCAGTAAACCAATCGGGTGAAGAAAAATGTTTATGTATATGTATATGTAAATATATGTGTCTTATGAAGCTGGTCTAGTATAGAGTAAATGTATTATTCATGTATTTTATTTGTGTATATAGTCAGTTCTTAAGGTGAGTTATTCTCATGTAGGTTTATGTAATTGTATGTAAATTACATAAGACTTTCGTCATTCATATAATCGTATTTTTCATTCAAGTCAGTATATGTAAATTTACGTTATTTTAAAGAATTAAATTTTTTATTTCACGTATTTTGTTAGGAAGTCTTATGTAATCCCGTTTTAGTTATGCTGCATCACACACGAAGTAATAGTACGAGGTATTATGCCATGTTTACGAGGTATTACATCATGCTTATATTTCCACGTGGTTGGAAAATGCGAGAAACTTCTGGACTAGATTTACTCTTTTTACTCTCTCTCGAGGGTTAGGTGGGTAGAGTTAACTGAGAGAGAGTTACCTCGCAAGTAAGTTTTGTTCCCCTGTTCAAAATGCTATGCTGATAATCTCAGCGCTAGAGCCTTACCCCTACGCCACGAGAATGGTCTATTTAAAATAATTTAGAAGTTTGCATTCAATATATATGTGCCCCTTGGAAATTGTAAGCAGAAGAAGAGATCCAGCCTATCCCTTTGAAAGAGCCAACATCCTCTCTCTTCTTAAGTGCATCGAGTGTGCGCCCACTCAAAAGTGAATGTTTTTATCCAACATATATCATGTGTAGTGTGTTAAAGGAGATAAATTCATTGAATGTGATTTTAAGTGTATCATGTTAATGTAAATACTGTTATCATATAAATTTTTGTAACTGGCCCTGTGAGATTTAGGTTAAAACAATAACTTGTATTTATATTGCTTACCAGTTAAGAAACCTCGTGTGAGCTAAAACACGTAAGTGTATCAGTTACTTTTGTGTAAATTTCATTAAGGGTTCAATCATTAGAGTGTTTAAGTGTCAACTATTGTCATTATCATAATTAGATATTTTTATAAAATAATTTCAAGTGATTGTATATTTTTTTTCAGTGTCTTTCTATTGTCTTAGTATAAGGTTTTGTTCAGATTTAATATTTCGAGTAATTTAATTTTGGTGTTAATTCTTTTTACATTAGTGCTGTAATTTTTTAATCGAATATATTTATTTTTGTAAAAAAATGTATTATTTAGATCACCAATATTTCATACAGTACTTGCTCGTAATCCCTATTTAAGAATCAAAGTAAGAGGAAGTTTTGAAAAGTTTGTATTATATAATCACCCGGTTTTGCTTTCATTGTAAGTAACAGACCTTGGAATATTTAGTGTTTTATATATTGCAGACTGGGAGTTGCATAATTTCTCAGAGCTCGGATATTTTTCAAGTAAAACAGACTTAGGTAAAAACAAACAGATAATTTTGGAACTCGGGAGGTTATGTAATTCTCCAGCCGTAACGTTATATATATTTTTGGTGCCCAGACCCGGGAGGGAGCGAGTCTTGTTTTATATATTGGTGATAACAGGGCCATATTTTGATTAAAGGTTTGAACAGTTTAGTGTTGATAGGATTCTGTGTACTGTTAAGATATATTTTTTGAGAGGTATAATTTTATGTAAAGTACAAGATGGCACAGCTAAATATCCAAGGGTTTTTGAAAAACCTAAATGTTCAGGAATTGTCAGTAGCTAATGTAACTAAAGCTCTATTTTAATTGCATGTGGTGGTCATGCAATGAATGGAATTATTAAAGCCCAAATCAAGTATCAAGCCTTGGTAGCGTTGATAAACTCGAAATTTGTTGGAAGAGTGCTGAAGAAGAATTCGTAGCAAAGCTAGGATCAGCTGACCTAGGAACCAAAGGAATGAAAGAAAGGAATATAGAGGCTGAGATTCGGCGAATTGCAGCGGAAGATAATTTGATTAAGTTGAAGATGATGGCAGAAGAGAGAGAACAAGCCAGAAAGATCACAAGACACGCAAGGGAAATGGAAGCAAGACGAGAAGAAAGAGATAGAGAAGAGAGAGAATGGCAAAAAAAGAGAAGGAACAGGCAAGAGAAATAGCACAACATGTGAGGGAAATGGAAGCAAGAGAAATTCTAAGACGGGAAGAGAGAGAGAGAGAGAGAGAGAGAGAGAGAGAGAGAGAGAGAGAGAGAGAGAGAGAGAGAGAGAGAGAGAGAGCAAGCACAACATGCGAGGAAGTAGGAGCTGTTGAACGCTTGTGCACGGTCAGCAACGCAGACAGAGTTGAACGCTTGTGCACGGTCAGCAACGCAGACAGAGATGACCCCCTGCTTTGCACGATCCCGTGTTTAATGTGACAAATGCATAGAGGTTAATTCCAAAATTCACAGAAGCAGCTCCAATGAATTCTTCGATCATTTTGAAGTGGTTTCATCGACGTTGGAATGGTCTGTGTTATTGCAGTGTTTTCTCATTGGGGAAGGATGCAGTGCTTATCTTTCCTTGTCTCAAGACCAGAGGAAGGAGTATCAAAGAGGGAAGAGGAGCGTGCTGCAAGTGTATCAGAAGACCCCTGAATATTATAATGAAAGATTCCGAAGTTTGCAGAAGGCCGAGAAAACAATATTTACGAGAAATTCCTGAACATATTCAAACGTACTTGAGAGAGAGGGAGGGAGGTCAAGAAACTTGATAAAGCCACTTTCCTGAGTGAGGATATCAGTCATAAACCCTCCTCGGGTATGAAGTTTCAACTGTCGTTCCGACCAAGTATCAAGTATTTGCGGAACCATGGAAGCCAGATCTGTAATAACTATTGGACCAAATTCAATAGTTACAGCGGAAATAGCACTGGTATTGTTCCAAAGGAGAATGCGATAATCGCCGAATCGTCCTCCTTTAGGTATCATGAAAGACGTGCAGAAGGTAAATATTGTCTGTTTTAAGTGTGGTAAGGGAGGCCATATTAGTAAGGACTGTTGGTCGAACCAACCGAAAGCAGTCACCCCAGTGGTTAAGGATAATTCCACTTCTCAGATTGCAAAGATGAAGAAACAATCGGGAAAGGATGACGAGGACAAAAAACCAGCTAACATTTACACGACGAGCAGGACAACCCCAACCAGCGTGGATGCCTTTAAACCTTATATTTATGAAGGTATGTTAGCTGCAATCGATGGGAATGAGCAATCCCCTGTCAAAATATTGCGCGACACAGGCTGTAATCAAATTGTGGGGACGCGAGGTGTACACCCGTTGGTGGAATAGTTTCTCGTAGGAGACTTGTCATTTTGAAAGAAATAGGTGGTGAGGAGGTTACCCCTATTTGCCGTTTGAAACTGTCATGCAAGTTAGTGAAGGTCATTTTGATTTTGTGGTAAGGGATTTGTTAGCAGTCGAAGGAGTCGACGTCCTACTGGGTAATGAGGTTGGTGGTGCGCTGTTTGTGCCTTGTCCGATTGTAACTGAGAAACCATTGAAGTATAGTCCTACAACTGAACTCGAGTAGGACTATCCGTATCCGTTTCCTAGTTGTGTGACAACTAGGGGTGTGATAAAGAAAGTGGCTGCAAAAGAAGAAAGAGAAACTGAAAGAACGATAAACTTGGAGGATTTATTTTCAGAAGAAGAGGATTTCCATGATGGTACGCAAAAGAAGAAGAACTGAGAGAGCCCAAGAAAAGAGGAATGACAGACAAGTGGACAAGAAGCAATGGACCTGGAGGGAATATAAAACTCAGCGTTAGAAGTAGGACAAGTGAGTAGGCAAAGGCTGATAGGATTGTAATGGAAGGATGCGACGTTAGCAGAGTTATTGTACCGTGTGGTGGATGAGACGGAGGTACAGTAGTCTCCCACCTGTTATTATCTTAAAGATGGGATGCTTATGAGGAAGCATAGACCTGTCGATATCCCTTGGAATGCCAAATGCAGGATATACCGTCAGATATTGATTCCTGCACCATTGAGAAGACAGGTAATTGCCGTAGCGCTTGTGACGGGACACATGGGGATAAGGAAGACGACGGAGAAGATTATGAAACACTTTTTCTGGCCTGGCATGCATAAGGACGTGAGCCAGTTTTGCCGTATATGTCACGTTTGTTAGATGGCTGGAAAGCCTAATGAATACGTCAAGAAAGTTCCCTTAAGCCCTATTGAAGAGCGAGGAGAACCCCTCGGCAAGGTAATGATCAACATTATGAGACCATTGCCGAGGACGAAAAAAGGTCACTAATATATGTTAACATTGATGTGTCCAGTGACGAGATACACAGAAGCCATACCCGACAAGAACATAGGTGCCAAAGTAATCGCCGAGAAGTTACTAGGCTTTTTTACTAAGTATTCCGGTAATCGTTCAAAGTGACCGAGGAACAAATTTCATGTCGAAATTGTTTCAGGACGTGATGAAACTGTTGGTTGTGAAACAACCATCATCTACTGCTTATCACTCGGAAACCCAAGGTACATTATAGAGGATTCATCGAACTCCGAAGATTATGTTAACAAAGTTCTGCAATGAAATAGGGAATGAATGGGACATCAGACTACTGTTGATATTATTTCAGGTACATAATGTTATTAAGGAAGCATGGGATGTAGCCCGAATGAAATGGTGTTTGGACGAGAAGTACCAGGTCCAATTAAAATGTAGGCAGAAAAATGGAAGGATCGAGAGGAAACAGATGGAGAATGTCAAGAATTTGAGGAAAAGGATCGGTGAGATAAGGAAATTTTCCTGAGAAAGCATGAGAACAAGAAAAGGAATAACGAAGAAAAGGTTTGGTATGAAAACTACGAACAGACAGTTTGCGGTAGGATGACAGGTGTGGTTTACATGCAGATAAGGAGATTCCCTCACCAACGAGTTCCAAGAACCATTCCGGATTCTGGAGAAGAGCAGTGACCGGATGTACGCTATCGAGATACCAGTAAAAAAGAGAAATCAAAGGAAGGACATATTAACTTCGAAACCGGATTTCAACAAGAAATTCGTTATCCAAGTGGATGCGTCGGACAATGGGATTGGAGCTGTCCTATTATAAGAGTATAATGAAGGTATTCCTCACCCAGTTTGTTTTATGTCGTCGAAGCTGAAGAAACATCGAGCCTCCTTGACAGTTGAAAAGAACAACTAGCGCTAATCACAGTAAAACGAAAATTCGAAGTTTATGTGAACAGACCACAGAATGAAGAAATTATGGTTGACTCTGATCACAATCCTTTATTTTTTTTTAATAAGATGAAGAATAATAAAGATTAACTAGGTGGTCATTATGTTTGCAATTGTATTGTATTAATGCAAAGCATATATCAGGTAAAGATAACGAGGTTGAAAATTATTTATCTTGGGCTGAATCGATGGATTCAGTCCCAGAATAATTAATCTTTTTTGTGGGGAGCTATCTTACAAAGCTGGTATAGAATAGAGTAAATATATTATGTATTTTATTTGTGTATTTAAGAAATATATAGCCAGCTCATAAGGTGAGTTCCTCTCGTGTAGGTTTAAGAAATTTCATGTAAATTACATAAGACTTAAGTCGTTCATATAATTGCATTTTTTATTTAAGTCAGTGTATGTAAATTTACGTTATTTTTAAGATTTAACTTTTTTATTTCACGTATTTTGTTACGAAGTCTTATGTAATCCTGATTCAGGTATGCTGTATCACACACGAGGTAATAATACGAGGTTTCATGCCATGTTTATGAGGTATTACATCAAGCTTATATTTCCATGCAGTTAGAAAATGCTAGAAATGTCTGGACTAGATTTACTTTTTTTTCCCCCTGACGGGTAGGTGAGCGGAGTTAGCTGAGAGAGGGTTACCTCGCAAGCAAGATTTGTTCCCTTGTTCAAAATGCTATGTTCGCAACCTCGTCGCTAGAGCCCCAAGCCAAGAGAAGGTTCTATTTTGAATAATCTAGAAGTTTTAAGTCACTATATATGTGCTCCTAGGAAATTGTAAGCAGTAGAAGAGATCCATCCTATCCCATTGAAAGAGCCAACATCCTCTCTCCTCTTAAGTGCATCGTGTGTGTGCCTGCTCATAAGTGAATAAGTTTTTATCCAACATATGTCGTGTGTAGTGTGTTCAGACGTGATAATTCCACTATATGTAATTCCAAATGTATTGTGTTGATGTAAGTACTGGTATTATATAAATTTTTGTATCTAGCCCTGTGAGATTTAGGTTAAAACAGTGAAGTGGATATATATTGCTTACCTGTTCAGAAACCTCATGAGCTAAAACACTCAAGTATATCAGTTACTTTTATGTAAATTCCATTGAGGGTTTAATCATTAGAGTATTAAAGTGTTAACTATTGACATTAATCATCAAAATTAGATAATTTTATAAATTAATTTCCAGTGAAACAAGTGAT
>NC_090746.1:23480428-23497928 GCF_036898095.1 Palaemon carinicauda
CGCAGAAGAGGAGAACCCCTTTTCTCAATAGGTCTCTGGAATGTACATGAACAGGTCTTGCAAAATATACCACGGTCCAATAATGGCCTCTATTTTTCCAGATAGATAGATAGATAGATAATATATATATATATATATATATATATATATATATATATATATAATATATATATATATATATATATATATATATATATATATATATATATATATATATATATATTACTGAATAATTACGGACCCAATTTGAAAAGTTGGCTGACTTTAGAGTTAGTCGCCAACAGAAAACTAGCCAAATTTAACCCCTCCCGACAATGCAGTAAATCTCTCCGTCTGCTGATAATTCAATGTTTATAAATCTCTTTTCTTAATGATTTGACAGTTTCACAATGGTTCGGCCGATTGAGAATTCGTCCTCAGCCTATTGACGTCAGTAGAAATGCCGAATGCATTCCTGACAAGGCTCTGAAACATCCTTCGTCTCTGCGAAGACAGTAAAAGCTCTGACGGGAAAGAGAACTTTGACGCTGAAGCAGGCTGTTCTCTTCCAAGATTTCATTTGTTTATTCTCCATTCATTTTAGAGAGAGAGAGAGAGAGAGAGAGAGAGAGAGAGAGAGAGAGAGAGAGAGAGAGAGAGAGAGAGAGAGAGAGAGAGAGCCACTAGAATAGGAAAGAATTATTATAAATCGAGTCAAGATGAACGGAGGATGAAAAAATGAAATCTTGGAAGAGAACGGTCTGCTTCAGCGTCAAAAGTCTCTTTCCCGTCAGAGCCACTTTGAAGATTCCTAGCGAAGCTTTTACTGTCTTTGCAGAAAGACGGAGGATCATTCAGAGCCTTGTCAGGAATGCATTCAGCATTTCTACTGACGATGAGTGACACCTTGGAGTCGAACCCGGATCCGAGAGTGTTTTGAACACTTTCGAATCGTGAAGTCTGTTATGGAATTCTCCTCTTCTTCTTCGTCTTCGTATTATTCCTAGCGAAGCTTTTACTGTCTTTGCAGAGAGACGGAGGATCTTTCAGAGCCTTGTCAGGAATTCATTCAGCATTTCTTCGGATGAGGAGTCGAATCCGGATCTGAGAGTGGTTTGAAGCCTTTTTCAGATCATGAAGTCTGTTGTGGAATTCTGATGACAGAATTGAATAAATTCAAAATAAGGGTAACTGAATGCACTACTCTATACCGTTGAGAATGGCAATTACAAGTTACAATGTATTTTCATTAAGTGTGTGGCCGAGAGAATTCTCGGAAAATATTTGTTATATCTTTGACATCGCTTCTATCAATACGATGAACGCTCTAGGTCCTAATGCTTACGAGCAAAACATACGACGCTTAATGTGTTATATGATATGGAATCTCCACAGCGAAGAGCAAATAAAGGAGAAAGTAGTTGGAGATTTTAATGGCTATGAATACACCCAATGTCGGTGTGAAGAGAGAAACAACCAAGTCGAAGTAAGGAGAAAGGAGGAGGAGAAGAAGACAAAACATAATGAAAAAAATCAGAGGCAAGAGGAAGAAAAGATAATTATCCCCGATAGTGAAGAAGAACTAGACGAGGAAATAGAAGAATTGAAGAGAAAAAAAAACATTTAAAGGAGTGTATAAGGAGACTTGAAAACCAGGTCGTCAAAAAAAAAAAATAAAAAATGGAGGTAATAAAAAGAAAATCGAAAGACTTAAAAAGGAGCTTCTACATCATCATAATCAAAAAATGAGAATGGAAGGGAGGAGAAGTAAAAAAAGAAGGAGGCTGGAATGGCGAAGCTGGAGAAGGTAAGTGAAAAGGAGGAGAAGAAGAAGAAGAAGAAAAAGAAAATCGAAAGGCTTGAAAAAGAGCTTCTACATCATCATAATCAGAAAGAGAAGGAGAATGGAAGGGAGGAGAAGGAGAAGAAGAAGGAGGATGGAATGGAGAAGCAGGAGAAGGTAAGTGAAAAGGAGGAGAAGAAGAAGAAGAAGAAGAAAAAGAAAATCGAAAGGCTTGAAAAAGAGCTTCTACATCATCATAATCAGAAAGAGAAGGAGAATGGAAGGGAGGAGAAGGAGAAGAAGAAGGAGGATGGAATGGAGAAGCAGGAGAAGGTAAGTGAAAAGGAGGAGAAGATGAGGAAAAAGAAAAAGAAAATCGAAAGGCTTGAAAAAGAGCTTCTACATCATCATAATCAGAAAGAGAAGGAGAATGGAAGGGAGGAGAAGGAGAAGAAGAAGGAGGATGGAATGGAGAAGCAGGAGAAGGTAAGTGAAAAGGAGGAGAAGAAGAAGAAAAAGAAAATCGAAAGGCTTG
Source organism: Palaemon carinicauda (assembly GCF_036898095.1). Taxonomy (NCBI): domain Eukaryota; kingdom Metazoa; phylum Arthropoda; class Malacostraca; order Decapoda; family Palaemonidae; genus Palaemon; species Palaemon carinicauda. Next base: position 23,482,726 of record NC_090746.1, read on the forward strand.
AAAAAGAGCTTCTACATCATCATAATCAGAAAGAGAAGGAGAATGGAAGGGAGGAGAAGGAGAAGAAGAAGGAGGATGGAATGGAGAAGCAGGAGAAGGAAAGTGAAAAGGAGGAGAAGAAGAAGAAGAAGAAGAAAAAGAAAATCGAAAGGCTTGAAAAAGAGCTTCTACATCATCATAATCAGAAAGAGAAGGAGAATGGAAGGGAGGAGAAGGAGAAGAAGAAGGAGGATGGAATGGAGAAGCAGGAGAAGGTAAGTGAAAAGGAGGAGAAGATGAGGAAAAAGAAAAAGAAAATCGAAAGGCTTGAAAAAGAGCTTCTACATCATCAGAATCAGAAAAATGAAAATGGAAGAGAGGAGAAGGAGAAGAAGAAGAAGGAGGATGGAATGGAGAAGCAGGAGAAGGTAAGTGAAAAGGAGGAGAAGAAGAAGAAGAAAAAGAAAATCGAAAGGCTTGAAAAAGAGCTTCTACATCATCATAATCAGAAAAATGAGAATGGAAGAGAGGAGAAGGAGAAGAAGGAGGAGGATGGAATGGAGAAGCAGGAGAAGGTAAGTGAAAAGGAGGAGAAGAAGAAGAAGAAGAAAAAGAAAATCGAAAGGCTTGAAAAAGAGCTTTTACATCATCATAATCAGAAAGAAGGAGAATGGAAGAGAAGAGAAGGAGAAGAAGAAGGAGGATGGAATGGAGAAGCAGGAGAAGGTAAGTGAAAAGGAGGAGAAGAAGAAAAAGAAAATCGAAAGGCTTGAAAAAGAGCTTCTACATCATCATAATCAGAAAGAGAAGGAGAATGGAAGGGAGGAGAAGGAGAAGAAGGAGGAGGATGGAATGGAGAAGCAGGAGAAGGTAAGTGAAAAGGAGGAGAAGAAGAAGAAGAAGAAAAAGAAAATCGAAAGGCTTGAAAAAGAGCTTCTACATCATCATAATCAGAAAGAGAAGGAGAATGGAAGGGAGGAGAAGGAGAAGAAGAAGGAGGATGGAATGGAGAAGCAGGAGAAGGAAAGTGAAAAGGAGGAGAAGAAGAAGAAGAAGAAAAAGAAAATCGAAAGGCTTGAAAAAGAGCTTCTACATCATCATAATCAGAAAATGAGAATGGAAGAGAGGAGAAGGAGAAGAAGGAGGATGATGGAATGGAGAAGCAGGAGAAGGTAAGTGAAAAGGAGGAGAAGAAGAAGAAGAAGAAAAAGAAAATCGAAAGGCTTGAAAAAGAGCTTCTACATCATCATAATCAGAAAATGAGAATGGAAGAGAGGAGAAGGAGAAGAAGGAGGATGATGGAATGGAGAAGCAGGAGAAGGTAAGTGAAAAGGAGGAGAAGAAGAAGAAGAAGAAAAAGAAAATCGAAAGGCTTGAAAAAGAGCTTCTACATCATCATAATCAGAAAGAGAAGGAGAATGGAAGGGAGGAGAAGGAGAAGAAGGAGGATGATGGAATGGAGAAGCAGGAGAAGGTAAGTGAAAAGGAGGAGAAGAAGAAGAAGAAAAAGAAAATCGAAAGGCTTGAAAAAGAGCTTCTACATCATCATAATCAGAAAGAGAAGGAGAATGGAAGGGAGGAGAAGGAGAAAAGGGAGGAGGCTGGAATGGCGAAGCAGGAGAAGGAAAGTGAAAAGGAGGAGAAGAAGAAAAAATATAATGAAAAAAATCAGAGGCAAGAGGAGGAAAAGAAGATAATTACCCCAAATCGTGAAGAAGAACTAAACAAGAAAATAGAAGAATTGAAGAGAGAAAAGATGCGTTTAAAGGACTGTATAAGGAGACTTAAAAACCAGGTACCCAAAAGAAATATAGAGAATAAAAAGAAAATCGAAAGACTTGAAAAGGAGCTTCTACGAAAACAAGAAATCAACGCTAGTTTGATGGGACTTTATGGAAAGAAGGAAAATAAGATAACCAAGAAGAGCAAGGATCAGAAGGAGGAGAAGAATGGAAAGGAGGAGAATAAGAAAAAACAGAATACAAAGAATCGGAAAAAGAAGAAGAATGGAAAGGAGGAAAAACAGAATACCAAGAATCAGAGGAATAAGGGGGAGAAGGGGAAGAGAAAAAATAAAGAAAAATTAAACAAGGAGAAAGAAGAGAATAGAAAAAGGGAGAGGCTAAAAAAGGATAGACAACAATTGACGGAAAAGATAAGCAATTCGGAGAGTATTGACAGAATATCAAAAATCTCTCCAGAAAAGGAGATCAGAACAGGGCAACCACTCAATGGAACCTTCATTGAACAAGAAATCGTTGATCATATAAACAATGGCACTCCGCCATGGGTTAGAGAAAATTACTCCATTCCTAGGCCGCGTAAATGTGACTCGTTTTGGGTGGCCCATCACAATAACCCAAAAATGCCCATCCAAGTCTAACGTTTTAAAGTTCGATTGTGGCAAGTGCTACTTAGGCCACTTTCGCAATCAAATTCCTAGACCCTTGGTTGGATATGATTACATTGGATATTTAATGTGCCCTGTACAGATTAAGGTAACTTTCGATACACAAAGATGGGAAGAGTTTCTGAAAGATAGGAAGGAAAGGGAGGAGGAGTATCAGAAGAAGAATGAAAGGAGTCAGGAGGAAGAGCAGGCGAAGAAGACAACTGACCCTAATCGTCAAAAGGAACAAGAGGAGATAATAGCAAGATTGAATATAGAAATTAAGCGTTTAGGTTATCGACTAGAGATTCTTGAAGAGAGGGTGATCAAAGGACTAAGAAAGACTAGCAAAGAAATGAAAAGGCTTCAAAAGGAGCTTCTACGAGAAGATCAAATCAACGCTCGTTTGGTGGGGCTTTATGGAAAGGATGAGGAGACCTCCTCACATTCATCACTTGATTCTTCCTCCTCACATTCATCACTTGGTTGTTCTTCCTCACATTCATCACTTGAATTCCCCCTCTACTTAAATCCACCAGAATCCTCCCCTTTCTTAAATCTACTCTTCTCACAACCACCACCAGAATCCTTCCCTTTCTTAAAGCCACTCTTCTCACTAACACCACCAGAATCCTCCCCTTTCTTAAAGCCACTCTTCTCACAAACACCACAAGAATCCTCCCCTTTCTTAAAGCCACTCTTCTCAAAAACACCACAAGAATCCTCCCCTTTCTTAAAGCCACTCTTCTCACTAACACCACCAGAATCCTCCCCTTTCTTAAAGCCACTCTTCTCAAAAACACCACAAGAATCCTCCCCTTTCTTAAAGCCACTCTTCTCACAAACACCACCAGAATCCTCCCCTTTCTTAAAGCCACTCTTCTCACAAACAACACCAGAATCCTCCCCTTTCTTAAATCTACCCTTCTCACAACCACCACTATGTATTCAAGATATGCTTCGGAAGAATTATGAAGAACGGGATGAAAAGGACGACAACCCGGGATTCTGCAAAATTGTCGTGCTAGAGAGGTATCTTGACATAGAATCACTGTACCTGCTTCGCCATATGTGCCGTCTGTTGCATATAATGCATACCACCCTGAAATTCGAATGGGAGTCCGAGGAGCGATACATTGAAGGGTTACCACAAGACGACAATGAAAAAAAGCATTGGTTGATGCCCTCTTACACATAAACACCTCCTGAATTTGAGTTCTTTGTAAAGGATGAATACGAGATAGAAAACCTGGCACCACGGCAGGTCTATGAGGCAATGACTGAACTCTATTAACCGTGGAATTTGAAAAGGTACCATCTTATGACAAACAATTGTTTGTTAATCTATGCTTAGAGAGCTTCTAGAACATCTAGGAGTTGAAATACTTGAGACAAACAAGCTTTTAAGATGGCAGCATGTGTAAGGAGATTGTACTGAAAAGTCAGCATGAGGTTGCAAAAGAATCTTCAATTTGAGAGAGAGGATGCCCATTCTAAATTGGCACGGGGAATACAGATAAAGTTAGCAGAAAGAGAAGGAGAATGGAAGGGAGGAAAATAAGAAAAAAATCGAATACCAAGAATCTGGAAGAGAAGGAGAATGGAAATGAGAAGCAGGAGAAGGAAAATGAAAAGGAGGAGGAAAAGAAGAAACAACATAATAACAAGAATCAGAAGGAAGAGGAGGATAAGAAGATGGGTAGATGGAGAACGCTGGCCAGAAACATCGACCACTCATAAAAGTGGGAAAAGATGCAGACAAAGAAGGAGCAGAAGAAACATAAAATTACTTTAAATATCGACATTGATATGAAACCCAAGACAGTAAATACTTTTGAGGATTAAAATGAGATTAATTTGGTCTTCCACTGGCTTGGGTTAGAGTTCTCTTGCTTGAGGGTACACTCGGGCACACTATTCTATCTAATTTCTCTTCCTCTTGTTTTGTTAATGTCTTTATAGTCTATTTACGAAATATTTATTTTAATGTTGTTACTCTTCTTAAAATATTTTATTTTCCCTTGTTTCCTTCTCTCACTGGGATATTTTCCCTGTTGGGGCCCCTGGGCTTATAGCATCCTATTTTTCCAACTAGGGTTGTAGCTTGTAGTTATTATTAATAATAATAATTCATATAGAAATCAACTATTGTGTTATTAAAGCTTTCCTTTAAATACAACTTTTAATTGAATACGAGTGCAAATATCTGCTTATAAGCTATTCCCGATTCCACGTTGATATTAAGCACATAACTCTTTGCATGTTATATGTATTGATGTAAAGTTCAATATAAGACAACAACAAATGTAACTTTCTAGACCACTGCAGGACAAAGGCCCCATGCATGTCCCTTGTCATGTCTGGGGCTTGACCATTTACATCACCACGCTGGCAAGTGCTAATTGGTGATGGTGGGAGACTTTCGTCTGATCGCTGGGTTGGTTTAACCTAGTATGGGTGGCCCTGACTAGTACACCTTTGTTGATCATGGGGATACATAAACCCTTTCACCATTCAATACGGATGTAAACATATTGTATAAATATGTATTATTATAAATATTTGTGTATATATTTAAGAATAGATATTGAGTGTGCTTAAATAAACGAACCTATATTAGTCAAGTTTATTTTCATTCGAGTGTTTTTTTGTTTGTTTGTTAATATACATTCAGAACTTGTCCATAAATTTTTCCTGTGATAAGAGTTAAAATGGGAATACAAAAGGCGCATGTAACCATTTTTGTTCTGAACCGCTTTAGTATTTATTCTCTATTTTATTCAGGCTGCATGTCACGTTAAAAACGATGGAAACGACTTTCTTCTTTTTCGTTTTCTTTTTCCTGGGGAGTTCAGGGAACGACAATGCATTTCGTAAAGTGTAGGACTCTCGCTTACTTTTACCAGTTTGCTTCTTTATTTGTTATGTTGCTTTTTATATCATGTATCCTTACGCTGCTTGCACAAACTCGATTAAATAAGTTTATTAAAATATTAAGTAAAAGTGAAAATCTAAAAATATCTCCCCATCAAATCTCAAAGAATCAATGGAAGCACACTTTATCAGGCCATTCTCCTCATCATATATATATATATATATATATATATATATATATATATATATATATATACATACATACATACATACATACATACATACATACATACACATATATAAATATATATATATATATATATATATATATATATATATGCACGTGTGCATACATATGCTATATAAAGGGTGTCCCAAATGTATACAGTCTTTGGATTGTTACAACTTGTTCAATTTATTAATATCAACGTGGAAAACAGATTCACAGAAGAGAAACAATGCACAATGAAAAAGTGAGGATACATGGGGCAATTTGATAATGTTAAAAAAGGGAATCTATTTTCCACGTTAATATCAATAAATTGAACCAGTTGTAACAATCCAAAGAGTGTATACATTATTTTAGGACACCCTGTATATACAAGCACACACAACTATACTCGTGCGTATATGCATATAATATATATATATATATATATATATATATATATATATATATATATATATATATATATGTATATATATAAATATATATTATATGCATATACCCTGGAGTAAAGTTGTGTGTGCTTGTATATATATAGTATATTTTAGCACAAGTGTATGTATATACATACATACATACATATATTTATAGATATATAGATATATATATATATATATATATATATATATATATATATATATATATATATATATATATATATATATATATATATATATATATATATATCTACACAAGGCTATGTATACTGCTGAAGAATATGGAAATTAGTCTCTACAGGCCAGATCGAGCGAGGTCAAGAAAATAAAAGATTTTTTCTTTCTACGAATGGCCATCTTTATTAATTTGGTACCAAAACCCTTCAAGTGCTGAAGCTTCCACATTCGAAACTATAACAACTCATGTAATAAATCAGACAAATTTTCAAGAATTTAAACACATCAGAGGATGCCGCTGACTGGCTCACTCACTCTTCCACTTATCATAGCCTCGCTTCTCTTTCTGACAATAATTACTACAATATTTTACTTTAAGTACATAAAAATAGTCATATCAAGCAACTTTAAAATTGACCACCTTAAATAAAGTATTTGTTTACAAGAGCACGCTCTACATTTACTCCAAAATCCTGCAATCCTGCAGCTCTCCTCTTTTTGTAAAGTAATTAGGTAGTTCTTTAAATGCCGGGAAAGCAAAAAATAGCTGTTGAAACAGCATAAACATCAACGCTTATGATCTCGTAAGCAACTGGACTGACACTTGAAATTGACAACATACATTATACTATATTGACTTTGACAATAGGAAGGTACTGAAGATAAGGACGTTACATTCAATATTTACATTGTTCACCGAACAATTCTAACTTTTCATTATTTTCCTAAGACATGAAAGTATTTGGAACGAAACAATGTTGACAACGATCTAATTAATGCACTTCCTCTATTCTGGATTCGTCTGACAATGGGCCATACCTGCTGGAATAGTCAATTGTAAAACTTCGTAGAATTTCCACTAGCAGAAAAGTGTGGCTGACAAGGATCGAGTATTTTCACTAGCAGAAAAGTGTGGCTGACAAGGATTGAGTAAAGTTAGTCGGCCAAAAAGCCCTTTGGGATAGAAAACTAAAGTAATGGCTTTGGGTAGGTCTGGGGTAAGGGTCCCCACTTGTAAGGAAAACCCTCCTCAACACTGATGTTGTCAAGGTTATATCCTTCTTGTCAGGGATAGGTCAAATGGTTTGATCTGCCTCTTATAATCTTTATCAATATGGTGTCTTAGCGTGCCTCCTTGAACGGTTGCTATTAGGTGGACTCCTGGCCAGTTAAGAGCTTACATCTCATTAACTTGACCATAAATTTCATATAACTAATGATTGCAGGGGGTTGAGAAGGCGGACATAGGTATCCTTGCTGTTTAATGTTGCTTTTGTGATAAGAACGAGGAAGTGGCTTATGAAATTACCTTTAGGCTGACGATTTCTTCAAGGTTATTATATGCAAAGCTAATGACTTTGAAATGCCTCAGATCTTTCCAGTTAACCCTTGATCTAATTTGAGGTAGACATGTGAATAATGCTGCTGTTTTATTGATTTACCCCAAGGGACTATTTTCAAGTTCCTCCCTTGTATCTCTTCAGGAAAAAAATTTTTTTTTTTTACTGATGCTGAAGCTAGATGTTTTGTCCTTATGTATGTTTAATGGTGAATATTTTTCTGGAAAGGAGCAAATGTAGAAAAGCGTAATAATGACTTATGAATTTCATGGTAGGATAATCCCAGGATTAATACTGTAGAATACTGGGTTAGACCGCTTTTGACCAATAAGACAATTTCGCGTGGCTGCACTGACTGAGGCTCAGGTAAAAAAAATGGATCAGTCAACATTTGACCATACCAGAGTGAAGAACAAGGATACTGTCTCATACCAACACCGGAATAAAGCGCTCTTCACCTGGTTGGTCTACAATGGCTACTTGTTCCCATAATCAATACAGATCGAGTTAGAGGCGAAAGGAAAACTCAAACGTGAAATTTCCTCGTTTTCCTAAAGATCAGGAGCTGCAACAGAAGTGGCTGCAATTTTGCAATGTCACTCCTGTTAATATTAAAAACGCAAGAGTTTGTAGCCGGCATTTTGAATCTACAGCTTATAAAAGAAATCTAAAACACGAGCTCCGTCAGCTTCCAACATCAGGAAATGCAATTTTATTGCAAGATGGTGCTGCCCCAACATTGAATGGTAAGCCTTGAATCTAACAAGGCTTTATTATTATTATATTACATCAGTTATCAGAATCCCTACAAATCATAGCAACCCCTATTATTATTATTATCATTAGTAGTATTATTATTATTATTTTTTTTTCTTTTTTTTTGCGGTGTGTGAGTGCATTATAAAGCATATCACTTGAGAGTATATATTTCATCTCTGTTAAACTGTTGTCTGCAATAACGAAATCTGTTTTACAGTGAATTCTGCAACTGAACAAAAGAAAGGAACTGAAAATACGAATAGCAAGGATTTTCCAGTGGAGAATTATACAAATTTTCCTCAAGAAAATCAGAATAGTTTGAAGCTTGAGGCATTCAAAGAAAAAAATTATGAATATTGAAAAGGTGCAAATGGAACTGGAGGCTGTCAGAGAGCAAAGAGATGCTTTGCTAAAGGAAAAAGAAGAATGGGAGAAAGAGAGGATACTTTTAAAGAAAGAGATGCAACGTGTGGTAGCCAAGATAAGTTTTGCTTTATGTAAATTCTTCAGTGAATCAAAAATAGAATATTTGTTAAATGGGACCCCTATACATCGTAGGTGTTGTGATGATATTAGAAATGCTATAGCCTTGCGTAGTTCAAGTCCAAAAGCCTATCAATATTTGCGGGAAATCTGTAGATTTCCATATCCCTCTAAAACAACCTTAAATCGATGGTTGTCAAAGATTCATGTAGTACCCGGTATATTGTTATCATTCATTAATTTGCTTAAAGTTAAAACTGTGGAAATGCTTGAACTGACCGTTTATGTATAATTTCATTTGATGAATGTAGTGTGGCTAAAGTACGGTCCTACGATAACGGAAAAGATATTCTGTATCTCCCCAAAAACTGGGTTCAGTGATTCGGAGCTAATTAAGCCATGCAAACAATTAATATACTATTATCTTAACTGATATCACTAAAGATATTTTGTTTCATATCATAAGGACGGTAGAAGCAGCAGGGTATATTGTTGTTGGCATGGTGAATGATTTAGGCCCTAAAAATACAAAATTATGGAATAATAATAGGTATAGGACTAACACATTTCTCATTAAGAAATCCATCTAGCGCTGATAGAGACGTGTACGTATTTGCTGACGCCCCGGATCTTAACAACTTGGTAAGAAACAATTTTCTAGATTCGGGCTTTCTGTTACCAAATGGGAAACTTTCACTAAGTGGGTGTATTAGAGAGCTTATCATAAGAAGTGTGAGTGACCTGAAGACAACGCATCGCTTATCTGATAAACACATAAATGTAGCTGGTGTTAAAAGAATGAATGTAAGGTTTGCAGCACAACTACTGTCTAAGACAACTGCCAAGACTTTGAAATACTTTGGAGACAAAAGACTTTTGAAAAACAAAGAATAGGATGAGACTAGTCAATTCATCCACCTGTGTGACTCATGGTTTGATCTGATGAATTCCCGAGTGCCTTTCGATGGAAAACCATCCAGACATGCATATGGACTCAATTTTGAACAACAAAAACATACATTACGCAGTATGATACTGCAAAGATTTTGAAAGTGACTAGAAGTAAGTGCATGTATCAATTTCAGAAAGGAATTGTTGTATCGTCAATGTCTTTACAAAATATTTGTGCAATGGTCAAGTAAAGGTATGGCATTTCATACATATTAACATACAGGCTAAACCAAGATGGATTGGAGCATCTGTTTGCTAGCAAAGGCAAAAAGATACAGCATATAAACACCCTCACCTGTATCTTTTAAACACAGAATTAGGTCGCACCCATTAAGGAAAGAAAGCCAGCTAGTTGCTGAGAACTGCAAACTTTGAAAAGAAGAATGAGGACATAACCATGATACATGACACATTGCAATGTTCAAGAAACAGTGTAGAGGCAACTGATTTTGACTAGAACAACTTGGACCAAGAAGTATGTTTATCTGCTATGCTGTTTGCCACTCTTGATCCTGACAACTTAAGAGATGGATGATACTGCAGATTGTAATGATGCTATACTCCCCTTAGAACTGGAAAATGAGATGAAAACAGAAAGGCTGCGTTATCTTGGTGGATATATAGCCTTTAGATTTCCACAGTTCCGGCATCTTGGTTCCCATGTAAAACCTGGGAAAGGGACTTGGAATGAGACAGCTAGCTGGAATCATGGAAAAGATTTAATAACACCAAGTGATTGTTTCTTAAGTGAACTTGAAAAAATGGAAAGACTTTTTGTTTGTTACCACGGAGAGAAGTCCCTGAAACCTGGCAAAGACACTACGAAAACTTCAATTTCACACATGCGTCACTATGTGAATCTACTTAGTGAGGTTATTACTCCATTTGTCCGGTGCCGCATGTTCTTTAGGATACGAATCCTATAGTCAACCTTGAGAAATAAGGCCGCTGAAATCTTGAATTTTAAGGAAAAATCGACTTTGTCGACACAAGACAATCGGAGTACGCTTTAAGTTATTCCTCTGTCATTTGTAAACACCTGGTGTTTGATAGGACCCCCTATCAGTAAAGGATAGTAAGCCAAAAACTCTAATCTAGGTGGTTGTGGCCTATCGTATTTATATCTTTCAAGGACATAGATTCTTCTGGGAAACTATCTTAAAGACATTTCAGGTCATTTCAGGGGTCAGTAGTTTGATAGCCTCTACCCAATAAACATGTCAGGAAATAACTCCCCAAGTCGTCATCATCTTCACAGTGAAACAAAGAGATTGTTTACAACGTCAAAAATATTTCACGCAGGAGAAAATAAATGGAGGTCCTATTATCAATATAAAGAGAGCATTATTACGCGCAGCCGAAGCTACAAAAATCAGCAAAAGGAGTATAAGACGAATTTTGAAGGAGGGGAAAACAGCCCAATACTCTGGCTCAGAAACTCCGAATTTCAAGAGGAAGGAAAGGAAGCGGACCAAATTCATCTCAAATTTGGATGATTTCGATAGGCAATTGATGCAAACGACCATTGTATAACATTATAATCGGAGAGAAATACCAACAGGAGAGAAGGTAATGCGTGATTTAATGGCTTTAATGGGTCTGCAGAAATTCTCAGAAAAATTATGTATGACATTGGATTTAAGTATTCCAAGGTAAACGGGAGGGATATCTTAATGGAAAAACCACATGTGCTTGCATGTCGATCAAAGTTTTTGAGGGAAATTAAAAAAGTGAGAGAAAAGGACGGACTATAATCTATCTTGATTAGAAATGGATTAATCAATATCATTGTGTCAAAATGCTGGAATGAATCTAACTCGACAAACGCAACAGGAATCCAACAACCTACAGGGAGAGGGTGTCGCTTTATTGTCTTGCATGCAGGTTCTGTAAATGGCTTTGTGCCAAAGGCAGAACTCGCATTCAATGCAAAGAATGATTGAGATTACCATAACCAGATGAAGGGTGATGTGTTCAAAACATGGTTTGAGGAACAACTAATACCCAATATACCCTGTTCTTCAGTAATTGTTATGGACAATATTCATATCACTCGGTAAAATTAGATAGTCCTCCAACCATCGAATCAAAAATGGCAGTTTTGCAAGATTGGCTGATTAAAAAAGGATCATCTCCAGGGAACATTGTAAACATGAATTGATGAGTGGTGAAATCAGTTATGCTCAAATGACCACAAATTTGTAATAAATAAAATTGCAATCGATAATGGTCATGAAGTAATTCACCTGCCTCCTTACCACTATCAATATATGGGGATAAGTTAAAAACCATATTGCAAAAAGAAATAATTTTGTTATGGCAGATTTAAAAATTCTATTAAGAGAAACCATGCAGTGAGTGACACAAGCAAATTGGATAAATGCTGAGTGCAATGCTGAGAAACTAGAGTGGGAAGATGCAAAACACATTGTTTCAACGGACAATTCAATTGACTCCTATGTAATCAACTGGAAATCATCTGATGAAGATGATCTCACTGAAGAATCAGATGAAGGTTACTAAAACATGAGACTTAATGATAATGTATAGCATTTAGTTATATATATATATATATATATATATATATATATATATATATATATTTATATATATATATATATATATATATATATATATATATATATATATATATATATATATATATATATATATAATATGTATATATATATATATATATATATATATATATATATATATATGTTTATATATATAATATGTATATATATACATTGTTATTCTTGGCGGTCATTACGCCACCTTTTTTCAAATAAAAAAGACCCCGCCAGCAAGCATGAGTCGAAATGCCACGAGTTTTGGGACCCTACCCAGTGTCTCACCCCCCCCATCCAACCATCCTATACCAGTCTACCCCCCTGGAGATCTCATTTTCAGCCACCTTTTACGAGTCACGTGACAACATCGAGGTCCCAGGAGAAGGAGGGAGGCGAGATGTGAAGGATGTAGGAACACGCGACTAAGCCTGACCAATAGGACAGCGGTCAGGCCAATTCCCCCTACCACCCCCAATTGGGGGCCAAGTGGGGTTGAATCTACCCAGGGAAAACTGGGGATCTTCCTTCTTGACTCAACCTCCTTGAGGGAACCACCATCTCTCTTCACCCTCAAGACATCAGGGAGGCAGGACCTCTGTTTACATATCCTCCACAAGGGAGGAGCCAGAGTCCTTTTTACTAAGGTAAGCTGTCTGATTTTGAGATCCTCATTATCCTTTCCCAACCTCCCATCCCTTCCTTATCACATCCCATTTTTTCCTTTTATCGTTTAAAGAAATATCATACCCACTGAACCTTTTAACCTATTCCCTATATCCCTCCACGTGTGCCGTTTGCTTCTCTCCTTAATTAATTCACCCTGTGACAGTGTTGATTCCCATGTGTAATGTTTAAATCCCTAAGTTTTGCATTTTCATTTAATTTGCTTAAAGGTTTTAACCACACGACTTCATCGTGTTCCCAGCCGGTAGAAGTAAGTGTGCTGTTAATAATTCAATTTATTTCCCTTTCCAGGGAACGTGATTGTTGTGCCGAAGTTTCATCCACGGTCCACCAAACTCCATTCGGAAGCTCCTCGTGGCTTAAATTAAAATAATTATCTGTTGTGGTCCCCTTTCTTTTATTAGTTCTTATTTGAATATTATTGTAAATACATATATTTGTCAGTATTCCTCGTCTTATTGCTGACTGGCAACCTTTCCCATTGTTATTTTTTTGTTATGGGCCTTGAGTCCCTTAAGCAAGGGCGGACTCGAGCCCCGGGCCCGTAACAATATATATATATATATATATATATATATATATATATATATATATATATATATATATATATATATATATATATATATGATAAATTTTGCACATTTGGACGTGTTTTTCATATTCAAATAAGCCATATATATTTTTTTGATACATTAATGTCTGGATTCTCTTAACGACCTCAAGATCAGAGCCCCAGGTGAAATTACACAAAGACAAGAGCTTGTGACCGTCCGGGAATCGAACCCTGGTCCGGCAATCTCATATAGACAGTGACTAGCACTTGGCCACGAAGTCGTAGTCACTGTTTACCAGGGTCGATTCCCGGACGATCACAAGCTCTTGTCTTTGTGTGATTTCGCCTGGGGCTCTGATCACGTGGTCATTAAGAGAATCCAGCCATTAATGTATCAAAAATATATATGGCTTATTTGAATATATATATATATATATATATATATATATATATATATATATATATATATATAACATTTACTTTTATGATGTATTCTTATATTGTAGTGTAGATGAATCAAGTTGATATAATGTATAGCTACCTATTTGTATAATAATTCAATTATATTACCTGCTATTAACTTTCAAATAAAAGTTTACAATACCTATAAAAGATTTTCCTTTACTTCTTGAAAAAACATTTATGAAAACATGACCATCATGTAGCATTATATACCAATATCAAGCTACGGTATATCTATTTCTATAAATTAAGTACCGTATATTACCTGGCATTATCCTCAAAATGAAGGGTTATAATATCAATGAAAAATTTTGCTTCTTGAAAAACACAGAAGAAATCATGACCATCATTCACCTTTGCACATAAAACTCAAGCGATTGAATGTACGGTATATCTATTTCTATAATAAATAAGGCAATACATTACCTGACCTTATCTTTTAAACAAACTCATAAGAATTGCGACTACTATCTACCTTTATACAAAATATGAAAAAGGTAGAAATTACCTGCAAAAACATTTGAAATCATAACACTCATAATGTTGGATGTTTAGCATTAAATTGAAAACATATATTTATAGAACAAAATATTAAGTAAAAGAAATAAATATTCAAGTAGGATACAGCGTAGGGAAATTGACTGTCTTGCTTACAATAGGAAGGGCACCTAGAGGACTAAGATTAACTCGAAATTAAAGGATTAGTGACCCTTCAAATCACCTCCCACTGTGACCTAGAGTTCATCTGGCCGATTTCAGGTTACTTTGTCTCACTGATTCTAAGCGTGTGTAGTTTATTGGTGAAATTTGATTTTGAATAGATTCACACAACATAATTATGAATTGGTACAACAGCAGCGTACATGACTGACGGATCACGTGTTTTTATTGCTCTGGAGTAATTAAGAGCAATCATCTTTATTTCAGGATTTTAACGATAATTGGCAATTCATTATTGTGATTTACCATGTTATAGAGTGAAAATTAAAGCCTCCACAAATTCACTCGTTTGAGTCATTCATTTGTTTAGGAAAAATATATATAAAATATCGAGGATGAATTGAAATCTCTCTAGGAATTATTTTTCGATTCTGAAATTAAGCATTTTCTTAATATCATTAGGGATGATAAATTCATACTCGCTTCAAAATTTGCAACAACGCAAGCAAGTAAAAATTAGCCTTATTAATTATATTCTTTTTTTGCTTTGTTTTTTTTTTCTGAAAAGAATTATGAGAGTTTCGACGATGCGTTTAGAAGTTTGGAGAAAAATGACACTTTTCGCTGGAGGGAAAATAATGCACCGGATATTCTGG
>NC_090746.1:23502928-23515428 GCF_036898095.1 Palaemon carinicauda
AAGGCCTCCAACAGGAAAAAATAGCCCAATGAGGAAAGAAAACAATAAAATAAATAAACTACAAAAGAAGTAATGAACAATTAAAATAAAACATTAAAAAACAGTAACACTAAAATAGATCTTTCATACATAAACAATAAAAACACGAGGAAGAGAAATAAGATAGTAGTGTGTGCCCGATTGTCCCCTCAAGCAACATAGTACATGACCATGGTGTACAGAGGCTATGGTATTACCCAAGACTATAAGATAATGTTTGATTCTGGAGTGTCCTCCCAGAAAAACTGTTTACCATAGCTAAAGAGTCTCTTCTACCCTTACCAAGAGGAAAGTAGCCATTGATCATTTACAGTGCATGAGATTTATTTAGTAATCTTTGTGGTGTCATGTCTAAAAAGACAGGATAATGTGGAAAAAATATGCTGGACTATTCGGGATATGTGTATGCAAAGAAAAAACGAGCCGTAACCAGAGAGGGAATTAATGTATTATTATCTGGCCTGTCAAAGAACCCATAAATCTGTCGAGGTAATACCTCAACGAGTGGCTGGTGCCCTGGCCAACCTCCTACCTAGTCTAAGACAAGAGGTTCTCAACTAGGGGGGAATTTCCTCAAAGGGAGAAATTCAGGGTTTCGGGTGTGGTGGTTAAAAAATGGAAGGATTTATTTCTTTATGCATAGGATTTGGAATCCTCTTTATACGGCAGACGATCTTGAAAAGGAGGAGGAATGGCATTCTGACACAGTGAGAGGGATGCATGGGACAAGCAAGGCTGAGAACACTGGTCTAAGAGGAAAGGCATATTGCAGAGTCACATGCCCTAATAGAAAAGAGGATCTGTAAAACAGCTTGGATGCCACCATAGAGAGGGTACTGCTTAAAGCAATTCATATCTCTAATTAACGACATTCATTTATGTAATGACAATAATTTCTTGCTGGAATAAACCATGCAAAAATGACCCATTAAAATAATTTTTGACCTTTTTTTCAAATCAAAAAACCATTTTTATAAAGAAACCTCTGATGACAATGATGTATACGCAAAAACCCAAACCTATGCGTAGGGTAACCTTCAAACGGAAAAGTAATATTCCCAAAAATATACAATTAAAGCCACAGGCCATCTGGAATTCACAGAAAAAAAAATGGGATGATCAAGAAATTCTTACTTTTGCTGAAACTTTGTATTGCATCTCGCTCCCTTCATTATCTATTGATCCATTAAGACGTTATTAAGAGCCGAATGAAAATGAGCACTCATTTGGGAATCCCGAATAACGATAATAGGAATTTCATCATCAGCATATTATTCCAATCCATTTCACTTTCTAGCAATCATGCCTCTGGTATAAACCAAGTATTCCACCTCATAAAACATTGATCATAAGTTTAGGATTCCTAAAACCTCCAACCACAGCACCTCTTAGCTCTTAATACCTTGAATACGAAGCGTCGGACACTAAGTGTTGTGAATTTATAGCAGCCATTTCTAGTTCACTGCAGGACAAAGGCCTCAAACATGTCCTCATTCATAACTGGGATTTTGCCTATTTTCGTCACCACGCTGGCTAGCGCAAATTGGTGATGGTGGGAGACTTCAGTCTGATTGCTCGCAGAAAACCAATCTAGTATGGGCGTCCTTGCCTAGTACAGCTTTGCTAATCATGGCGATATACAAAACCTTCCACTACGTTAAGCTATCCTCACTCAGAAAGGTAATATTAAATTCTATATAACAATTCTGAACTCAATCCATTATCAAAGCTTTCTTAATTACATGCAATTGGTCAGAATTAAATGGCTATAGAGTCTTGGGATTGTTGAAAATCTTGACTGATGGACTGATATAGATTTTACTGGCGTCTTCACATTAGAGGTCATAGACGACGTAAAACCTCGAACATAACACGAAGTGCTGGAAGATCAAGAGATTGGTTTGCTTTAGTAACATATTGTTTCTTATATATTTCTACAAACACACACACACACACGCGCGCGCGCGCATACACACATTTATATACATACATACATATATATATATATATATATATATATATATATATATATATACACACACACATAGTACAGTATAGTGATTTGTTATGAGCACTGTTTTCCAGTTTCTTATCTAGAATAATATTACTATATAAAGAAAAAACATTAATATACATACAGAAATGGGGTTAGAGAAGTCTTCGCCATACCTTTTAGAAATAATTGGATATCAAAATGACATTTTCTACCCCAACTATCTAAGGGAATCTTTGATAATCTTTACTTATTTCTGACCAGTAGGGAAATTGGGTGTGTATAGGCCTTGGATCACAGCTACCAAAAAGAGAGTCAGTATTCAAAGACTACCTACACTGTTTAAAAAATTGTATTAAAAAAACGGTAAATGTCTGGCAACATTTATTCCAGGTTTTTTACCAAGTAAGGTAAAATTACGGTCACCTGTATTTTACTGAAATACGGTTGAGAACAGTATATTTTCACGGGGAATTTCCCATTGAAATTACGGTTTTTTTTCTAACAGCGACTCTTATATGGCTTCTTACTACATTTGCATTTCATACTTGACAATAATCAATACTTTCACTCCGGTAGTTAATTCTAAGTGTGGAATAGTAACTATAACAACTATTACAAACTTTGGCTTTACATTTGCCATGATAAATATACAGGTAAAGAAAGTAGATCGGCCTTACAATAATTAAGTAAAGAATGGTTTTGTAAACAGAAATAAAGGTGCACCTGTAATCATGGAATTGGCGATAAAATGGAATTGTCGAAAAGCATCCAGTGGTCCATTTAAGAATCTTAAATTCTTTATATTATCAAACTAAATTACAAGACCTGGGATTAAATATCTAAGAGGTGTAATCAAAAGTGTAACATGATAAGTTATGTAACAACGTAGAATGATTTCAAATAAAAATTGATTTAATTTGGTAACTAAATAGACACAGAGGATAAATTATTTACCCTCACTCTCGAATGAATTTGATTAAAGAGGGAAATAACCTTTAATGCAACTAATAAAAGAATCAAATCTAAAATCGACAAATATTTCATTTAAAAGCACACCCTAATTAAAATAAATATATAGAGATAAATTGAGATGACACATCATCGTAGTTTAAATTACCTGCTCAACACGACAGTTTTCACTTTCGTTTACAACTGTATACAATTAATGAATATTAACGTCTGGGGGTTGAAGCAAGAAAAGTAATTTATCATTCAAGTAAGTATAATTGTGGCAAATGAATATTGCTTCGTGAATTCAGATTTTTAGTAATTTCATCATCAAAAGAAAGAAAATTAGCCGGAATATTAAAATTATGAAAAAAAAAATGGTAAAAAAACAGTATCAAAAGAATACAATGCTAGTAATGGGGGTAAAATAGGAGCAACAAAAGCAAGAGAAATGGGGGTAAAATAGGAAAGAAGGAGGTAAGGATCTCTTCCAGTCCTAAAAAAAGGAGAGACAGAGAGAGAGACAGACAGAGAGAGAGAGAGAGAGAGAGAGAGAGAGAGAGAGAGAGAGAGAGAGAGAGAGAGAGCGAGAGCATTGCAAATCTCTTGGACAAATGTGGCGAAGGCAAGTCAAAAGTCAAAAGCAGAAAAGCTTAAATGAAAGTAGTGAATCCTTTTGCCATTCTCTCCAGAGACATTTCCGATTGGGTTTCGTCTGCTAAAATAATTGGTAATAAAGTATGATATTAAATATTGGTTTCCACATTGCTTGAAATACATAGGTAATGTTGGTCATCCTGTGTTGAACAAAATTTTAAAAATTGTTTCGTTTCCATCGTTAGGAATAAGGACTATTAATTTTTTTTTTTTCATGATTCTTATAAATATCATAGATTTGATATTTGTGCATCATATGATAGCTTTATTTTGCTTGATAGAGCTTTCAATGTAGGAAAAAAATAAGTTTTTGAGATACGTGTTGTAGTTACCAGTTAGTGAATTTCTAAAGAAATCCTCTGAAATTTATTGCATCGGTTTTGACGCCAACACTACGTCTTTCACGTTTACGGGATTTGATGGATACCTCCTGGTACTGGTCATAAATAGCTTACACTTTATGACTTCGAGATACTGACTTCCTGTTCCACTGTTGTATTCTTTGGCCAGGAGACATGGTACACATTGCATTATGATCATTGGTTTCAACTTCAGGCTGAATAGTTGAATGTTTTAATACTGCAAGATGGTTTACAAAAGAGGATTTGTTGCCTTTCCTCATTATTACTATTATTACTTGCAAAGCCACAACCCTAGTTGGAAAAGCAGGATGCTAAAAGCCCAGGGGCTCCAACAGGGAAAATAGCCCAGTGACGAAAGGAAACAAGAAAAAATAAAATCTTTAAGAGTAACAACATTAAAATAAATATCTCCTATATAAACTATAAACACTTCAACAACACAAGAGGAAGGGAAACGACAGAACAGCATGCCCGAGTATACCCTCAAGAAAGAAAACTCTAACCCAAGACAGTGGTGGACAATGGTATGGAGGCTATGGCACTACCCAAGACTAGAGAACAATGGTTTGATTTGAGTGTTCTTCTCCTAGAAGAACTGCTTACTATAGCTAAAGAGTCTCTTCTACCCCTAATAAGAGTAAAGACTAGAGAACAATGGTTTGATTTGAGTGTTCTTCTCCTAGAAGAACTGCTTACTATAGCTAAAGAGTCTCTTCTACCCCTAATAAGAGTAAAGACTAGAGAACAATGGTTTGATTTGAGTGTTCTTCTCCTAGAAGAACTGCTTACTATAGCTAAAGTCTCTCTTCTACCCCTAAGAAGAGTAAAGTGGCCACTGAACAATTACAGTGCAGTAACCCCTTGGGTGAAGAAGAATTCTTTGGTAATCTCAGTGTTGTCAGATGTATGAGGACATAGGAGAATAAGTAAAGAATAGGCCAGATTATTCGCTGTGTGTGTGTGTAGGCAACGGGATAATGAACCGTAAATAGAGAGAAGGATCCAATTTAGTACTGTCTCTCTAGTGGTAGTATCTCAACAGGTAGCTGGTGCCCTGGCCAATCTACTACCTGTCACCATATTCATCGAACAGACTGAATGAGATGGGTGCCAGATTCTAACCGAGAACAACCTTTAGGTAAAGGCCCCTGCGAACACTTGTCACCAGCATTCTTGCATAATACCTATCTGTGTCATACACTGCCTTGTCTCCGACTCTGACTCCTGTCATCACTGTCTCCATAATGAGCAACTCTTCTTTTTTTTCCACTGGTTCATAGAAACCTGGTAGCTATATGTGGCCCAAAAGCAACAGCATCCTGCACATTACATTTCAATGTCTGCAATGCACCCATTGACAATATTTCTAAGCTTTTAATTTGAGGATTTCAGAGATTGAATTCATTTCCGTAATTCTGTCCGTATAATTTTCTGTCTGTCCATTGCATCAAGCTCAACTCTGTGATCCTTCCTCATTAGGCATTTTCATTGACTCCTTCCCTTTAACACTGATGATATCTTCATCCTTAAACACTGTATCCACAGAGAGAGAAACCATGTTGCAGACACCAAGTTAAAAGATCCATCATGCCACCTTATCTGATGACCGGGTAATATCATCAAGTCCACCTCTTGCTTTTCCATACATGTCACAAAACACAACATTCCATGGCCCTTCTTTATGGCAGCAGACATGCTAACCTCTTAGGAACATATTCTCGGTTTCCTTCGGAAGAGGAGCTTTTTTCTTGGACCTGTACCATGTGGATTACTAGGCATAATTCAAGTGTACTGTAGCAAAGAAGTACGGTATCATTTGTTTAACACAATACAAGCGCAGAAACCGATTTGCCTCTCTCTCTGCGTGAATGGAGGACAAGGCAAGCCAAACTGGTATAATATGAAATTCTATCCCCAGTTTCCCTAATGGTTTCTGTCTGGCATCCTCAAGCTTTGATTGCATGCTTTCAAGAAACTCTTCAAAAAGGGCAGTGATTACCATACAAAATCTTCACACTGCCTTTAGCCAGATCTTTCCATTCAGCATATTTGCCATTCCCCGAAAAAGCAGACTTCAGGATCTCTTCGACCCCAATGCCTTTCATAAGGTTTCCAATACAACCTAAGAATAACATCAACAAATGCATTCCTTCAGGGCATACAACTAGATGCCTCCACCGATCTGGATCAGACCATTTTGCTTTTAGGATAACCTTGTATACCTGCATGTCAGCTACCATGTGAATGCAGGGTTGACCATGTGACAGGAAAACCGTCTCTGCATGTAGCATTGTTGTCAACACAGTATCATGATTAGATGGAGTGGTATCAATCAAGGGACCAAACGCATATTTTGTTGGACTTGCTTCTCTCACAGTATTTCTAGTTGTGCTTTTCATATACATTTAGAAATACAAGGACAAGATATAAGGCACTGACATTTGCAATGACTTAATTTCAAGAAGATGAAGCTGGAAATGGTGTCTGATTTCTACAATAGCTGACCAAATCGCTTATAAAAGAGGGAATATTTATTTACCCCTATAAATAAGTTTGCCCAAAGGTGCCAGAGTGGCATCCGTTGGATTCTTGTTCAGGGCATGTGGTAGATTAATAAACAACCAAAAAACCTTGTATATACTCTAATGCAAGGTTCAGATAAAAAATCACTCGTCTCGTGGACTAAATGGAATTTGGTTAGAATAAGGGCTGCAAAGTTGAAAATAATTTAAACCAAAATATTTGGAAACTCCGAAATCAATTATCAAATATTGTTCAACAGAAACTAAGAATTCTTTGAGATTTTCCAGATTAACTTTGAAATTACTATTATTATCTTTTACAAGGCTTCACATTACCTCATGACCATTCCACCAGACCCCTTCAGATAAAGAACCCATCCCATCGCTACATGGGTTTCGATGTTGCTTCTTCGGAGTTGTTATCACTTGTCCAACAAAACCCTAATTATAAAGTTTTCTTGCCCTTTAAGAAATGCAGGCTTTTAAACCCCGTTGGTCCCCAGTTCGAATTGGAGCCTTTGACGAAGAGCCATCGATAATGGCTTTGAAACCGCTGTCGACACTAGATATTAAATGGAACATCATGGTTGCAGTTTTTAACTTTCTATTAATCATGAATGGATTTTCTTAATTTAAAAATAAGTATTCTTCTGATAATATATCCCACACATACATCATATAGTAATTGCATATGTAGTATTTATGTTTGAGTGTGTGACGGTGCCGAGAGAGAGGTTATGACTCAAAGGCAGGATGCAATCAACTGAGTTTTTTTATTAAAGAACACACTCCCTTATATACAAAATCTCAAAGCAACAAGAATTTTCATGTTCAAATATTGACAATGTTACAGAGGAGAAAAGAAGACATGAATTTTCATGTTCGTTTTAGTGCGAGGGAAGAGCGAAGAATAAGCATAATATATACAAAAGGAATTATGTACAATTGTGTGACACACGGTTGGTACATGGCTCCCCCCTAAAAATGACATACTGTACAAGTTAAATAGGGCGTCCTGATCTAGAGAGGCGAACTGTAGGCAGGTCATCTGGCAGGAGATAAGCAGGTTTTAGACGATCAATGGAGACCCAGTTTTCTTTGCCACAAATGTTTAGTAGGAATGCTATCGGAGTGCGTCAGATCAAAAGGAAAGGGCCCGTGTAAGGGGGCGTTAGCGGTGGCTTGGTAGTGTCGTTGCGTAGGAAGACGTGCGTTGCAGAGTGCAAGTCTGTTGGTATGTGATGCTTTGCCGGGGGCTTGAAAGTCTGACGGCATGGAGTAAATTTTCCCACGACGTGACTTATGCGCTGGAGATCGTCGGAGGAGGTTGTAGAAGGAAAAAATTCGGCAGGGACGACCAACGGGTCGCCATACACCATTTCGGCTGCCGAGACGTCGAGGGCATCTTTAGGAGTGGTCCTTAGTCCCAGGAGGACCCAGGGAAGCTGAGTAAACCAGTTGCAATCCTTGCAGCGGGACATCAAAGCTGCTTTGAGGGTGCGATGAAAACGTTCAACCATTCCATTGGCAGCGGGGTTGTAGGCCGTTGTCTGATGTAGGGTGATGCCCAGGAGATTCGCTAATGATGTCCACAATTGAGAGGTGAAAGTGGTTCCCCTGTCAGAAGTAATATGTTCAGGGATACCAAATCTTGCAATCCATCCAGAGAGTAAGGCAGATGTACACGAGGCGGACGTTGCAGTTTCCATGGGAATGACTTCAGGCCAACAGGTGGAGCGGTCGATGATGGTAAACAGGTAACGATGTCCTTGTGATGTGGGTAGGGGGCCTACAACGTCGACATGAATGTGTGCGAAACGACGCTGAGGTTGAGGAAAGGTGCCGACTCCTGAATCCGTGTGTCGATGTACTTTGGAAGCTTGGCAAGAAGTACAGGCGCGGACCCAATCCTTAGCATCCTTAGAAATGCCGTGCCAAATGAACTCTGCCTTCAGCAGCTGTGCAGTAGAACGGCACGAGGGATGTGAAAGGCCGTGAATGAAATCAAACACCTGTCGGCGCATGGGAGCAGGAATCCAAGGTCGCGGTCTGCCAGCACTGACGTCACAGAGGAGGGTGGTGTTGGAGTCTTCGAGGGGAAAGTCTTCCCAACGGAGGGACGTGCAGGATGTCCTACATGCTTGATACTCTGGATCCTGTCGTTGGGCTTCAGCCAGGGCGTTGTAATCAAATCCCAGTTGAACGGCAGCCAACGTGTTTCTTGACAGAGCATCGGCAACGGGATTCATTTTCCCAGGGACGTATTGAAGGGTGCAATTGTATTCAGCCACGGCGGAGAGATGTCGGCGTTGCCGGGCGGACCAGGCGTCAGACTGTCGAGTAAAGGCGTGCACCAGAGGCATGTGGTCTGTGCGAATGACGAAGGGCGTACCTTCTAAGAAATGGCGAAAGTGACGGACAGCCAAGTGCACCGCCAGCAATTCTCGATAGAAGGTAGAATAACCCGATTCTGCCTTGGACAGTTTTCTGCTGAAGAAGCCCACCTGCTCGAGTACTGCACCAATAGCGACGTCGCTGGCATCGGTGGAGAGAAGGAGAGGGGCATGTGGGATAGGAAAAGTGAGAGCCGCAGCAGTTGATAGGGCCTTCTTTGCATTGCAGAAGGCTGCATCTTGAAGGGGACCCCACTTCAGGTCCTTTGGCTTGCCCTTGAGGGAGGCGTAGAGGGGAGCAAGAGTGGCGGCAATGGCTGGCAGAAAACGGTGATAATAGTTGATCATGCCCAAGAATTCCTGCAGAGCTTTGACGGTCGAGGGCACGGGGAAGTTCTGAACGGCTGCTACCTTCTCAGGGAGGGGGTGGACACCTTCAGGAGTGATGCGGTGCCCTAAGAACGACACTTCGTTGGCGCCAAAGGTACACTTGTCGTACCGGACTACAAGGCCGTTTTGTTGCAGGCGGTCGAGCACGATGCGCAGGTGACGGAGGTGTTCCTCTTTTGAGGAGGAGAACACAAGTATGTCGTCCACATAACATACACAGAAAGGGAGGTCTCCTAAGATGCCATCCATGAGATGTTGAAACGTGGCCCCAGCATTACGAAGGCCAAAACAGGAGTAATTGAAGGTGTATGTACCAAACAGAGTGGTGATGGCAGTCTTGGGGATGTCTTCTGGGTTCATAGGCACCTGATAATACCCCTTCAGGAGATCGAGCGTAGAGAAAACCTGTGCTTTGTGCAGGTAGGAGGTCACGTCGGCAATGTTTGGGAGGGGGTAGTGATCCGGTTCTGTTTGCATGTTCAGGCGCCTGTAATCCCCGCACGGACGGAGGGAGCCGTCTTTCTTCAGAACGATGTGTAAGGGTGACGACCATGGGCTGGAGGCCTTTTGGCAAAGGCACATTTCCTCCATTTCGGCGAACGTCTGTTTGGTGGCTGCCAATCGTTCCGGTGCCAGACGTCTGAATTTTGCGAAGACTGGGGGTCCCGTCGTCTTGATATGGTGATAAATACAGTGCTTGGCAGGAACCGTGGGCGTTTGGCGAAGTTCTGGACGGAAAACTTCCGGGTACGACGTGAGGAGGTGGGCGTAGGCATCCGTGGGTGCGCTAATGTGGAGAGCGAGGTTAGAGGGGGCGGGTTGAAGAGGTGTCGACGAGTACGAGTCTGCGTTGACCAATCGTCGGTGGGCGACATCGACCAGAAGGTGGAAATGAGAGAGGAAATCCGCACCGAGGATTGGCATGGTGACGTCAGCAACGAGAAACTTCCAATTGAATTTACCGTTTCCGAACGATAATGTGAGGTTCTCGTAACCGTAGGTGGGTATCGCCGATCCGTTGGCAGCTACCAAGCGGGCGTCGGCAGATGTAGACAGACTACGTCGTGTCTTGAAGAGTTTCCTTGGCAAAAGAGAACGACAAGCACCCGTGTCTACCAAAAATTGCACGCCCGTTCCTGCATCCTGTAAAAAGAAAAGATTAGAAACACGGGAGGCCACCGCCACGAGCGATGGCCTACTTACACGTTTTTTGGCCACTGACAATCCTTGGCACATTTCTTCGCAGTTGCCCCAAATCTGAAGTGGTAGTAGCAAAACTGCGGCGGATGGGAGGTAGTAAGTGGCTGTAGAAGTCGTTTGTTGGGCGCGAGCGATTGGTGGGTGGTGGGCGGCTTTGTCTCTGCTTCGGCACGTCACGGTGTGGGCGTGTATGTCCTACGGCATTCATGTCAGCTTCAGTTGACGTTGAATAGGCGTCCTCTTTGTCAGGGGTGGAGGCGTTGATGGAGGTCTTGAAGTGGCTGTCCATAAGGGTATGGCAGCGCGTATAGGTCCGGGTAAACGACGTATCCAAAGGGCACGAAGTAGGTTCACCTCACGAGGAGAGCCGTCTGCGGCAGGTTGAAGGCGAGCGATACTGGTCATTTCCCTGAGGGCAAGCGAAGCCCTTTGGTCCCCCAACGGTTGTTGCGAGAGCTGAAAAAGCTTTGCTACACGGGTGAATGGCGACGGCGAGTACTGCTGCAGAAGGTATGTTTTGAGGGCGTCATACGCTATTGGCGTGTCTCCTTGTTCACAAAGCCAGTCGGATATTTCTGGGAAGGTGTCCTCGGGTATCGCCGCGAGAACATAATCTGCTTTGGTGGTTGAGCGAGTCACGCCGTTGATGCGAAACTGGACTTCTGCGCGCTGAAACCAAGCAAACGCCTCCCCGCTGGCGAACGGTGAAAGTTTCAATGGGGCGCCCGCAGCGCCAACTGCTGTAGTAGAGTCCGTCATAATACCAACGATGGAGGGGCGAGGGCAGTGGGAGCGAGTCGACTTCCGGGGTCACCAATGTGACGGTGCCGAGAGAGAGGTTATGACTCAAAGGCAGGATGCAATCAACTGAGTTTTTTTTATTAAAGAACACACTTCCTTATATACAAAATCTCAAAGCAACAAGAATTTTTATGTTCAAATATTGACAATGTTACAGAGGAGAAAAGAAGACATGAATTTTCATGTTCGTTTTAGTGCGAGGGAAGAGCGAAGAATAAGCATAATATATACAAAAGGAATTATGTAAAATTGTGTGACACACGGTTGGTACAAGTGTGTGTGTGTGTGTGTGTATATATATATATATATATATATATATATATATATATATATATATATATATATATATATATATATATATATATATATATATATATATATATCTTTTAATTACCTCAAGCCACGGAAGGAGATTAGGGAAAAGTTGAAGTGCAAGCCATCAAGAGGCCCTTGTCTCATTTGCTCGTAATGGAATTAATATAATGAAATAGTTACGCACCTCTTACGTAGTTTATTCATTCATACATTTATACATATTGGCTAGACAATTCTTTGATATGTAACTGTACATTGCAATATCAAATATAAGTCTGTTTCTTTCTACACACACGCACATTACAGATACACACACGGAAATAACACATACACATATATATACACACATTTTATATATATATATATATATATATATATGTATATATATGTATATATATATATATATATATATATATATATATATATATACATAATATAAATATGTATATATATATATATATATATATATATATATATATATATATATATATATATATATATATATATATATATAATAGTCAATACAGTACAATGTCCAGTCAAAAATTTTGAGTCAATGAAATGGAGTTGGTATAGCACAAAAAGAGAAGATTCTCGCCTTAATTAAAGGCTCCTCAGATGAGCCTCTCTAAATGTAAATGAAGGAGTCTACGACTAATTCCTCTTAACTAAATTTAGGTCCCACTGTCGAGTTGGTTATAGATCCTAAAAGTTTCTGGCGAGGGTTGTTCTTTCTACATCCTCATGGGATATTTGAAAGGATCTTAACTTCGCTCCGTTAATTATCCTGTATTTGGGCAATAGCATTATTAGTGCTATGCACACATATGCACACACATTCAACTCTTCCAACATTTCACCCTTTCCACCCTCTCCC
>NC_090746.1:23520428-23547928 GCF_036898095.1 Palaemon carinicauda
ATTACTAAATTACATCAGTTATCAGAATCTCTACAAATCATAGCAACCCCTATTATTATTATTATTATTATTTAAAAATACTATCAGAAATCGGTTAGTGTGCAATAACAACAACAATGGTATCAGGAAAACACCCGGTGTTTATCAAATTCCCTGTGCCAATTGCCCTCAGAAATACTTTGGAGAACGTGGGCGGGGTTTGGATGTAAGACTTTCTGAACATCGTAGGGCCTATGAACTCCATGCAATAAATAATGCTCTTGTTTCACATTCATTCGTTCCAGGACACAACATCAATTGGAATGGTGCCTCTGTCATTTTTAAGAGTGGGGATATTGGTGTTTGTCGCCTAGTGGAAGGAGTTGCTATTAGAAAGGGGTGTGCTTTGGAAGGGAACAAAACCTTCACTGATGAAAATAGTTTTACCAATTCTTTAATAATTGATCACTTTGTCCACGATTTTAGGACTCATATGTCTGGCGATTGTGAGACCCCTGATGTTGCTCCCACCTCTCTTTTATCCCAGATGACTGAGGTTACTACAGCTTCACGTCATGGCACCGATGGAGTGTCTGCTCAGCTGAAATCACCTGAACGACCACTTCGCCGTTCCAGCCGTCTCGCCAACAGAAACAACCGGACAGGGATTACCTGACCAACACTTAGATCAATCCGCCTTGTACCAGTTGTTGTTATTATTTTTTTTTTCACTGTTGTAACGCTCTCTCCATTGTATGACCGTCAGTAGGACTGTAGAGGGATACGGATCAGTATCCGAAAGTCTCCTTGTATATTATTTTTTACCATTGTACAATAATATTTGTTCCGTAACCGAAATACAAACCACGCTATTTACATAGGGTTTACTTTCGGCATAGCTGAAATGACGAGCCATTAGATTTTAACGAGGGTTAAACTACCCCCGCACTAGTTAGCATGGGGGTAGGGGAGAGGTAGCTAGCTACCCCTCCCCCCCTCACACCGGTGAGCTGCCTCACTTCACTTTTGGCTCGAACGATGTACAGACGTGTCGGTCTCGTCCTCGCATTTTTTACAGCCTTAATCTGTTTTTCTTTTTCTTTCAGTTGTGTTTGAAGTTGGCCTCTACCTTTTCTTCCCATTATGCGGATGTGCCCTGGACTCCCCGACCGCCCCTGTGGAACATTCATGTCGGCGGTTGATATAGATCCTCACACCCTTTGCCAGCAGTGTCAAGGTCAATGGTGTGAAAGTGATAATGTTTGTATGGAATGTAGGGAGTGGCCTACCTCCCAGTGGGAGAGGTTTGCCCGGCGGCGTAAGAAGAGTTCTAAACGAGACCGTTCTCCCTCAGGGACTGCCCTGGGGAAGGAAGGCTCCAAGGACTCTTCTTCCGTTGCCCGAACCTCCTCCGAAGCTCCCACTCGTTCGGTCTCTCGCGAGAGGCCGCCGAGTGGTAGCGTAGGTCCTTCTTTTGTTTCCCAATCTCGGGGTTCGGGAGAGGGTGTTGCCTCCCATAGCGAGGCAGCTCCCCTTCCCCCTCCGGGGGACGACATTATTGATTTTGTTGATTATGACCAGACTGTATCTAACAATGATCTTTTCCAGCTTTAGGCTTCCTTGGGGCTTAAGGGCTCGCTGTCCAACAGTCGCCGGTAATACCAGAGATAGACCTTTTGGCTATTGTCGACGTTGTTGTGGCAGAGGTGTCCGACGGGTCGGGTCAAACCCCAGCTGCTACTGTTGCGGATGTTGTTGAAGGCTCAGGTTCCCCCTCCAAACATCCTTCGAGGGGGAAGCTGGGTCCAACGGTCTCTCCTGCGGGTGTTCCTTCCCCTCGGGGGAGTGCACTAACAGAGACTCCTCTTCCGAGGACCGACGACGGTGATACCCTGCCTCGAGGTCGTCTTCGCCGTAAGGCTCGCCCTCCTCTTCGCTGCCGAGGCCTTCCTTCTCCTTACAAGGGAGTTAAGAGGCGCCTTCTCTTCGGGTCTTCATCTTCGTCGTCCTCTGCAAAGATTTCTTCTCGTCGGGAGCAGACAGTGGCAGTAACATCACTGGACCTCTCCGCAGATCGTTCGCGATCTCCTGCTCCTGCCAGATCTTCCTTGTTAACTCAAGCACCGGTCCCTTCGGGGCAGAAGGGCTTATCCCACAATGTGGGTGAGTCCCTCCCGCGCCAGGTTTCACCTGTGCGCCCTTCAGTAGCGCGTAAGCGCCACCGCTCTTCTGATTGCCAGCGCCCTCCTGCTCGCCAGCGCTCTCCTACTCGCCAGCGCTCTCCTGCTCGCCAGCGCTCTCCTGCTCACTAGCGCTCTCATGCACGCCAGCGCTCTCCTGCTCGCCAGCGCTCTCCTGCTTGCCAGCGCTCTCAGGTGCGCCAGCGCTCTCATGCGCGCCAGCGCTCTCATGCGCGCCAGCGCTCTCCTGCTTGCCAGCGCTCTCCTGCTGAAGAGTCACCTGACTCTCCTCGCTAGCGCTCTCCTGATCGCCAGCGCTCTCCTGATCGCCAGCGCTCTCCTGATCGCCAGCGTTCACCTGCTCACCAGCGCTCTCCTACGCGCATGCGCCCTTCGGTACCTGCTGCGCGCCCCGCACGTCAACAGTCTCCTGAGCACCATCAACTTCCTCGCTGACTACTGCGCGCCCAGTTCCTGATGCTCGCCCACGAGCCATCGCCCTCGGTCACATCAACGCCCCCTGGCCCTGCGCCCCAGTTGGCAACTTCTCTCCGCGCCACTGCGCGCCATCCTAAGCGTCAGCGATTTCCTACGCGCCAGCGTTCTCCACTGGGCCCGCACGATCCTTCGCCTGTGCGCGAACGCTCACCAATGCGCCAACGCGCCCACGCGTCTGATCGCCACAGGTCACCGACTCGCTCACGCGCCATCGCTCGCCAACGCGCCATCGTTCGCCAACGCGCCATCGCTCGCCAACGCGCTTACACTCGCCTAGGCTCCAACGATCGCATACGCGCCATCGCTCTCCTGATCACCAGCGATCACCCAGGCACTTGCGCACACCCTCACCTGTGCATCCCCGCACACCTTCACCTGCGCGCCCACGCACCCCCTCGCCAGCGCGCCCTCATCTCCGCGCGCCTGCGCACCCGCGAGCCAATGGTCGTCCTCGCGCGACCCAGCAGTTTTGCCATCGCGCGAGCGCCAGCGCGATCCCCAAGGCGATTCCCGCCGGGTTTCGCAGAACGCCCAACCTTGCGAGTTGCCGGGGCCACGTGCTTCCAGATCGTCCCAACTATCGCCATCTCGTAAGCGCCGAGTACGCGTCCAGGAGCAGGAAGATTCATCAGAGAGGTCCCGGCAACATTATTCTTCCCTTTCTTCATTTCAGGCAGGCCCAGTAATATTCACACCTAAGGATCAGCCGATCCCCTTCCCTCCAGCGGGAATCGCTGACACTGCGTCAGTCAGCCGCCAGCCTTGGTTTGGTTCCCTGATGAAAGCGGTTGTGCAGGCTATGAAGTCAGCCCTCGCTGATCTGGGACTAAAACCAAAGGCTCCCTTGCCCCCGCTGAAGAGAAGGAGAGGAGTGGATTTCGCGGTAACTTCTCCCAGGGTTACGCTGGCTCCCAAGAGGTTCGTCGGGAAAGCCCCTTCCCCTTTGCAGGCGTTTTCTCCTTCTCCTGCGGACGAACCTTTCCCGTCCTCGGGAGAATCCAGCGAGGTGAGGCACTCTCTCACGGCACCAATGGGAGGAACCCCACTTTAGGGAAGAGAAACGTCTCGCGTAGGAGGGACCTTCCAGACCTCTTTGCTGGAGTCCTGTATCCCTCCCAGGAGGGAGCCCAAGGATTCAAGACGATACCCAAGTCATCTTTGAGGTTTCGTCCAGAGCCAACCATTCCCCGGGAGAACATCCGCGTGTCCCCCCATGAAGAGCCAATGGGGACAGGAGACTTAGCTGCCAATCCACAAGGAGGAGAGCAGAGCGAGTCAGAGCACGCCTTCTGGCAGGTCCTTAATCTAATGAGGCAACTCAATAGTTTTAAGGACCCCGAGACCTCCACCCCCCCTCCGCGAAGGCAAGGATACGGTCCTGGACAAAGTTTATGGTATTCAGAAGCCCCCCAAGGCCAGTGCAGTCCTGCCATGGTCCCAGGGGGTGAAGAGTGCCAGGGAAAAGGTCAAGGGCCAGCTTTCCGAGCTCGCCTCCTCCAGCCATTCTTCTACCGGGAACAAGCTCCTCCCACCTCCTCGCGTTCAGCAGAGGAGGTACTTCGAGATCATGGAGGAGTCTTGTTCAGCTCTTCCCCTCCACCACTCCATGGAAGAGATCACCAGGATATCTGGCTAGGGTCTCTGGGCATCCTATTGCGCACTGAGGACTTGTCCAAGGAGAGCAATAGGAAGGCCCTGGAGACATTCCTCCTCTCGGGCACGCGCTCCATCGAGTTTTTAGCTCACCAGGTCATTAACCTTTGGGCTAACTCGATTCTTAAGCGCCGTGATGCGGTGACTGAGAGGTTCCACCCGAGGGTCCCCGCTATGGCTGTCAGCAAGCTCAGACATTCCTCCATCCTTGGAGGAAACCTGTTTGAGACCAAGGATATAGAACGGACAGCTGAGAGGTGGAGGAAGAAGAGTCATGATTCGCTCCTCCAGAAGGTCCTTACATCTCGGCCCTACAAACCTCCAGCTCCTCAACAGCAACAGCAGCCTCGCAGGACACCGAAGCGGGCTCCAGCAGCTAGGACCAAGGTGTCTAAACCGCAGCCCTTTCCTGTCAAAGACAAGAAGGACAGAAAGTCCTCCAGGGGAGGCAGAAATCTTAGAAGGAGCGGCCGAGGCCGCAAACGCTAGGATTGGCAATCCCTATGCGTGTCCACCTGTGGGGGGATGCCTGCAAAGTTGCGTGCTCAGGT
This sequence comes from Palaemon carinicauda, assembly GCF_036898095.1. Taxonomy (NCBI): domain Eukaryota; kingdom Metazoa; phylum Arthropoda; class Malacostraca; order Decapoda; family Palaemonidae; genus Palaemon; species Palaemon carinicauda. The sequence goes on from NC_090746.1 coordinate 23,525,290, forward strand.
GGCAGCAACATGGGGCCGATTCCTGGACGGTCTCTGAGATCGGACAAGGATATCGCGTCCCGTTCATAACATCTCAACCTCACCTGACAGCGAATCCAGTGTCGTTGAGCTCCTATGCCATGGGATCGGCAAAGGGGGCTAGCCCTTCGGACAGAAGTCGAGACCATGCTCAAGAATGATGCTCTCCAGGAGGTCGTAGACGGCTCCCCAGGCTTCTTTAGTCGACTCTTTCTTGTAAAGAAGGCGTCTGGAGGCTGGAGACCCGTCATCGACCTCTCAGCCCTGAACAAGTTTGTCAAGCAAACTTCATTCAGCATGGAGACAGCCGACACGGTCAGACTTGCAATGAGACCGCAAGACTTCATGTGCACACTGGATCTGAAGGACGCGTACTTCCAGATCCCAATCCATCCGTATTCCAGGAAGTACCTAAGATTCAGCCTAGACAACAAGATCTACCAGTTCAAGGTGCTGTGTTTCGGTCTCTCCACAGCACCTCAGGTGTTCACCAGAGTGTTCACACTGATATCTTCGTGGGCGCACAGGAACGGCATCCGTCTCCGTTATCTGGACGACTGACTGATCCTGGCAGACTCGGAGTCGACCCTTCTTCGACACCGAGACAGGCTTCTGGGAATTTGCCAAGATCTAGGGATCATGGTAAATCTCGAGAAGTCCTCTCTGCTCCCAACACAACGACTGGTATATCTAGGCATGATATTAGACACCAATCTCTACAAAGCCTTTCCATCAGACGACAGGACAGCAAGGCTGAGGAGGGTTGCGAAGCCTTTCCTCAGTCGAGAAGACCTTCCAGCCCAATCTTGGTTACGCCTCTTAGGTCACCTAGCCTCCTTGGCCCGTCTAGTTCCCAACGGCCACCTCAGGACAAGATCTCTGCAGTGGCGGCTCAAGTCGTGGTGGGATCAAGGCATCAATTCCCCGGACTCTCTGGTCTTGATAGGACCTGCGGAACGGACGGACCTGCGATGGTGGCTGACCGACGACAACCTTCGAAAGGGAGTGGATCTTCTCATCCTTCCCCCGGATTTGATGCTGTTTTCGGGGCCCACGTTCTGAACCAGAAGGCCTCAGGCCTATGGTCAGAATCAGAAAAGTACCTCCACATCAACCTGCTAGAGATGAAGGCCGTATTTCTGGCCCTTCAACAGTTCCAACAGACCCTGGCGGGCCACTCCATGGTGGTGATGAGTGACAACACCACAGTAGTGGCTTATATCAACAAGCAGGGAGGTACCTTTTCACGACAGCTATCCCATCTTACAGTAGAGATACTGAGATGGACCGAAGTCCACTCGATACGTCTATCAGCTCGCTTCATTCCGGGCAAAAGGAATGTGCTCGCCGACAGTCTGAACAGAGCTTCGCAGATAGTGAGTACCGAGTGGTCTTTTGATCAGTAGCCAACAAAGTCCCGATTTTGTGGGGTTCCCCGACAGTGGACCTGTTCGCGACAGCCTTGAATTTCAAGCTGCCGCTGTACTGCTCCCCAGTCTCGGACCCCAAGGCACTCTGGCAAGATGGCTTCCAACAACGGTGGGACAACATCGACGTCTACACCTTCCCACCGTTCTGTCTGATGAGAAGGGTGCTCAACAAGACCAGACTATCGGTCAACCTGTCAAGGACCTTAATAGCTCTGCTATGGCATCATGCAGAGTGGTTCCCGGACCTTCAGCAGCTCCTGACCCAACCCCCGAGAGAGCTTCCCCCACGACACGAGCTACTCAGACCACCACATTGCAACATCTTCCACAAAGCCGTAACATCGCTTCGGCTTCACGCCTGGAGACTATCCATCGTCTCCTCACTGAGAGAGGCTTTTCGCAACAAGTTGCGGAAAGGATGTCTCGACACCTGCGAAAGTCATCCGCAGGGGTCTATCAGGCGAAGTGGAGAGTCTTCTGTGGTTGGTGTCGTGGGAGGGGTATCTCTCCCCTCGCTGCCTCTATTCCAGCAATAGCGGAGTTCCTCGCTTATTTGTGGGAGGAAATGCGCCTTTCGGTCTCGGCGGTGAAAGGCTATCGCTCAGCCTTAAGCCTTGCCTTCAGGCTGAAAGGAATAGACATTTCCTCCTCGCTGGAACTTTCCTAACTCATACGAAGCTACGAGCTTACCTGCCCTCAGTCGGAAGTGAGACCTCCTCCTTGGAACGTGGTTCGGGTCCTCAGGGCTCTGAAGAGACCCCCGTTCGAACCATTACGCCAGGCCTTGACCAACACCTGACTTGGAAGACGGTATTCCAGCTCGTTCTGGCTTCGGCCAAGCGGGTCAGTGAACTTCATGGTCTCTCATACGACAACGCCCATTCAAGGGGATGGGGGGAGGTAACGTTCAGGTTCGTCCCTGAGTTTGTTGCCAAGACTCCTTCAGGTTTATGAGTCTCCGTTCCGTAACAGATGACCCAGATCATCTGCTACTCTGCCCAGTAAGAAGTCTGAGACGTTATCTGAAGAGAACAGCTGCAGTCCGTCCCCGCATGCAAGCTCTGTTTGTGAGCACGGGAAGGACGAAGAGGAGGGTCACCAAGAATACCATCTCAGCCTGGATTTGACGGACCATTCATCATGCCTTGAATCCAGACCCTCCCCCGTCACGTCGCCCTAGGGCACATGATGTCAGGGGCATCGCCACGTCCCTGGCCTTCAAGAGAAACTTCCCTGTGACGCAGGTGCTACAAGCTGGGGTCTGGAAGCGTCAAACGACCTTCACAGCCCACTACCTGCAGGACGTGACCCACAGGAGCCTCGATACTTTTTCTATCGGCCCAGTGGTGGCTGCACAACAGCTGGTCTAACCTCAGGCTCCTTAATGGACAAGTAGCAGAAGGTTGAGGGCACTGTTACCCGGTTTTAGTCTACGGGAATGAAAGAGTATATCTGGCCCTTACTTTTTTCTTCATCCTCCCCTCTCTTGGGGAATGCAGCATCCTGGGTCTCTGCATAGCTGACCTCAAACCTCTGCAGGTAAACCATGCTTCCTTGTGTTCCTAGTATTAAGTATAATACTGCCGCGTCCCCCATACCCTGACGAGGTGGTATGGGGACGTCCTAGCCTAGAATTCCATATAAAGGAATTCAGGTCAACTTCCTAGGACGAGTCACACTTCATTTCTCCACACACAATTTATGTAGGCCGTACGTTTCTTGCGTAGCAAGAAACTTGCAAGGCGCAGGGACTCTATTTTTCTCGAAGTGCTGCTCACTCGGATTCTGAGTCCCCAGGTAAGCCAAAGCCAGTAAGGCTGGGGACTTTCCACCCTGCCTAAGGGTAAGTCATCCTATGTAAATAGCGTGGTTTGTATTTCGGTTACGGAACAAATGACAAATTCGGAGATAATTTGTATTTTTCCTAACCATACAAACCTTAGCTATTTACACATACTTGCCCGCCAGCCCTGTCCCCCAAGACAAGTACTACCTCTAAGTGAAGTGAGGCAGCTCCCCGGTGTGTGGGGGGGAGGGGTAGCTAGCTACCCCTCCCCTACCCCCGTGCTAACTAGCGCGGGGTAGTTTAACCCTCGTTAAAATCTAATGGCTAATCATTTCAGCTACGCCGAAAGTAAACCCTATGTAAAAAGCTAAGGTTTGTATGGTTAGGAAAAATACAAATTATCTCCAAATTTGTCATATTTTAACACTACTGTGGCTTTTGATTGTCAATATTATAGCCTCGTTACGGAGGTTCCTTAGTTCATTATTATTATTATTATTATTATGATTATTATTATTATTATTATTATTTATTATTATTATTATTATTCTTGCGGTGTGTGTGAGTGCATTATAAAGCATATCACTTGAAAGTATATATTTCATCTCTAAGTTGTTGTCCGCAATAATGAAATCTGTTTTACAGTGGATTCTGCCACTGAACAAAAAGGAACTGAAAATACGAATAGCAAGGATTTTCCGGTGGAAAATTATACAAATCTTTCCCCAAGAGAACCAGAACAGTTTGAAGCTTGAGGCATTCAAAGAAAAAAATTATAAATATTGAAGAGGTGCAAAAGGAACTGGAGGCTGTCAGAAAGCAAAGAGATGCTTTGCTAAAGGAAAAAGAAGAATGGGAGAAAGAGAGGATACTTTTAAAGAAAGAGATGCAACGTGTGGTAGCCAAGATAAGTTTTGCTTTAAATGAATTCTTCAGTGAATCACAAATAGAACATTTGTTAAATGGGACCCCTATTCATCGTAGGTCTGGTGGTGATATTAGAAATGCTATTGCCTTGCGTAGTTCAAGTCTAAAAACCTATCAATATTTGCGGGAAATCTGTAATTTCCATATACCTCTAAAACAACCTTAAATCGATAGTTGTCAAAGATTCATGTAGTACCCAGTATTTTGTTATCATTCATAAATTTGCTTAAGGTTAAAACTATGGAAATGCCTGAAACTGACCGTTTATGTATCATTTCATTTGATGAATGTAGTGTGGCAAAAGTAAGGTCCTACGATAACGGAAAAGATATTTTATATCTCCCCAAAAACTGGGTTCAGTGATTCGGAGCTAATGAAGCCATGGAAACAATTAATATAATATTATTTTAACTGTGATATCACTAAAGATATTTTGTTTCATATCATAAGGACGTTTAGAAGCAGCAGGGTATATTGTTCTTGGCATGGTGAATGATTTAGGCCCTAAAAATATAAAATTATGGAATAATAATAGGTACAGTATAGGACAAACATTCCTCATTAACAAATCCATCTAGCGCTGATAGAGACGTGTACATATTTGCGGACGCCCCGGATCTTATCAAATTGGGAAGAAACCTATTTTCTAGATTCTGTTACCAAATGAGAAACTTGTACTGAGTGGGTGTATTAGAGAACTTATCATAAGAAGTGTGAGTGACCTGAAAACGATGCATCGCTTATCTGATAAACACATAAATGTAGCTGGTGTTAAAAGAATGAATGTAAGGTTTGCAGCTCAACTACTGTCTGAGACAACTGGCAAGACTTTGAAATACTTTGGAGACAAAAGTCTTTTGAAAAGCAAAGAATAGGATGAGACTAGTCAATTCATCCACCTGTGTGACTCATGGTTTGATCTGATGAATTCCCAAGTGCCTTTCGATGAAAAACCATCCAGACATGCATATGGACTTAATTTTGAACAACAAAAACGTACATTACGCAGTATGATAATGCAAAGACTTTGAAAGTCACTATAAGTAAATGCATGTATCAATTTCAGAAAGGAATTGTTGTATCGTCGATGTCTTTACAAAATCTTTGAGCAATGCTCAAGTCAAGGTATTGTATTTCATACATATCAACATACAGGCTAAACCAAGATGGATTGGAGCATCTGTTTGCTAGCAAAGGCAAAAAGATGCAGCATATAAACACCCTCACCTGTATCTTTTAAACACAGAATTAGGTCGCACCCATTAAGGAAAGAAAGCCAGCTAGTTGCTGAGAACTGCAAACTTTGAAAAGAAGAATGAGGACATAACCATGATACATGACACATTGCAATGTTCAAGCAACAGTGTAGAGGCAACTGATTTTGACCAGAACAACTTGGACCAAGAAGTGTGTTTTCTGCTATGCTGTTTGCCTCTCTTGATCCTGACAACTTAAGAGATGGATGATACTGCAGATTGTGATGATGCTATACTCCCCTTAGAACTGGAAAATGATATGAAAACAGAAAGGCTGCGTTATCTTGGTGGATATATAGCCTTTAGATTTCCACAGTTCCAGCATCTTGGTTCCCATGTAAAACATGGGAAAGAGACTTGGAATGAGACAGCTAGCTAGAATCATGGAAAAGAAATAACACCAAGTGATTATTTCTTCAGTGAACTTGAAAAAAATGGAAAGACTTTTTGTTTGTTACCACGGAGAGAAGTCCCTGAAACCTGGCAAAGACACTACGAAAACTTCAATTTCATGCATGCGTCACTATGTGAATCTACCTAGTGAGGTTATTACTCCATTTGTCCGGTGCCACATGTTCTTTAGGATACGAATCCTATAGTCAACCTAGAGAAATAAGGCCGCTGAAATCTTGAATTTTGAGGAAAAATCGACTTAGTTGACACAAGACAATCGGGGGACGCATTAAGTTATTCCTCTGTCATTTGTAAACACCTGGTGTTTGATAGGACCCCCTATCAGTAAAGGATAGTAAGCCAAAAACTCTAATCTAGGTGCTTGTGGCCTATCATACTTATATCTTTCAAGGACATAGATTCTTCTGGGAAACTATCTTAAAGACATTTCAGGTAATTTCAAGGGTCAGTAGTTTGATAGCCTCTACCCAATAAACATGTCAGGAAATAACTCCCCAAGTCGTTGTCATCTTCACAGTGAAACAAAGAGATTGTTTACAATGTGAACAATATTTTACGCAGGAGAAACTAAATTGAGGTCCTATCATCAATGTAGAGAGAACATTATTACGCGCAGCCGAAGCTACAAAAATCAGCGAAAGGAGTATAAGACGAATTTTGAAGGAGGGGAAAACAGCACAATGCTTTCATTTACAGGCAGAAAGATCATTGGGCAAGTGGGCCAGGAGCCATCCACGACCTAACAAATGTAACAAGTACTGTAACCTCTCCTACTAACGTACACGTGTGTGTGTATATATATATATATATATATATATATATATATATATATATATATATATATATATATATATATATATATATATATATATATATATATATATATACTGTGAAAACATGCATGTATTTCAGAAATTTGACAATTGTATAAATCATAATTAACTGCAAAGAGGAGGACAAACTTCATTTCCATAAACTGCTTTAACTTAGTATCTAATATTCTTTGAGTTTGATGCTCTCTAAAGGGAAGCATGAAAGAAAAGACCCTTTTGTCCCACGAGAAAACGACACCTGGCGGACAGGATCAAATAAAAATGAACAAACATAAATGTTCTATGATAAGAAAGTTCCCGCTGCCTTAGCTTTAAATTCGTTATCTTAAATCCTCCATTTTCGCTTCTAGTAAAAAAAAAAAAAAAACATTCACATGTGGGTGAGCATTCTAGAAAGAGCACTATAAAGAATACTCTCTCTCTCTCTCTCTCTCTCTCTCTCTCTCTCTCTCTCTCTCTCTCTCTCTCTCTCTCTCTCTCTCTCTCTCTCTCTCTCTCTCTCTCTCTCTCTCTCTCACAGCATCTGCATATTTTCCTGCATTTCAAATATATTGCAAAACGATGGATGGCATCTCGAGAAAAGAGTTTCTTGTTGCGATGTCTTTCCATTTTGGTGGAGAAATAACTAGAGCGTAATTTTAAGGGGAAACTTGATCCATAGGAATTTTTTTATAAACATTTTCATCAAATTCAAAGAAAGGCAATCAATGGTAAACGATCATCATGATTGGTAAATAGGGGAACAGAAGACAGTAACTCTTATAAGAATATACCAATACAAATAATAGTATTGATAATAAAAATAATCATAGTACTAATGATAATGCCAATAACGATGATCATTAATATACAACATACAATATCAATATCAAACTTAAAATGGGCGATCGTTCTCATAGAACTGGCCTAACCAGTTACTAACTTTCAAACCAAACTTCCACATAGAATGTTAATAGGATGAACAAACAAAATGTTATGTATGCAAATAATAACAGATAATAGTTTACAACACCACGCTCTCCATTTACTCCAAAAAAATGCAATCCTGCAGTTTTCATCTTATTGCACAGTAATTAGGTGGTTATTTAAATTCTGGGAAAGCAATAATTAGCAAGATATGTTGAGGACGGGGAAGGGGTTATGAAAAGAAAATAGCTCTGTTTCCTCACTAAACGACTCGGAACTGACATGTCAACAAAGTCAACGAAACAGAATTTGTGATGCCAGCGTACATAAACAGAAGTTCGTGATGCCAGCGTACATTTGATATACTGTATATTCAAAATATACTTAATAAAAAATTGAGTGATTACTCAAAAGTGTCACTATTTGTAAATTGCATATTTGTAGATTTTAGTAAAAAGAAATGAGAGGCCGCCGGTAATGGCATATATTATTGTGGCGGGATGCACACGAAAGCAACCCCCACACCCTGGATTACTCTAACAGACAATTGTCTCTGCAACACAAACTTTCCCCTTACGTTAGTTATCATAAACTGGACTCTTAGACAAAAAGAAAGAAAGAAAAAAAAACCTTACAACTATATTTCTTAAAACTAAAATACTTAACATAAAACCATCCACAACCAAAATAATTACACTAATCAAAACTTAACACTAAATATATAATAACCAAAACACCATTCATATAAACCCAAAAAACCCTAACAAACTCTTAAAATTACACAGCACACCAACACCAAAATTTGTATGGTTATACATTATATTATGGGACACCAACACTGTCGTCCACCCACAAGCCGAACTGTGTTTTCACGGCAAACTACCACTACAGCATATGGTAGACAGAAGAGTTCCTTAATTAGCCACAACGGCCTTAACTCTTCGGGGTCATGGGTGTCATCATCATCATAATCATCATACGTAATCTTAATTCACAGGCCAGGTCATCAACAGTAGTGCATTCCAAAAATGCAACCCAAACAAAATCCTATATTACAAGCCTAGTTAGCAACAATAAAACCACTTTCAAAATATTAATCTCTCCAAGGGAGTAAGTTTCTCCAAGGAGGAATTATGGCCTGGAAATGAAAAAAAAAAAAAAAACTTACGAACACTCCTAGCTAACTAAACTATCGCACTATAATCAAAGATAAATAATAAAGTGTTCCTATCATTCACAGTCATGACAAGCAAATATAAACAAAACTGTACTTACTCTAAAAAATAATCAATCACTGCCACGCTGGTCGAATCAAATAAAGTAAATCCAGCATTCACACACACAACCGCCTCTAGCAGCAGTCAAATAAAAAAAGCCATTCACTCAAGACATTCACCACTGTCGTAACCAAGCTAAAAACAAAAACGAACAATCTTATTTATACCAACAGTCTTTCTCACAACAAACAATCAATACACTACCTCTCTCTCTCTCTCTCTCTCTCTCTCTCTCTCTCTCTCTCTCTCTCTCTCTCTCTGGATTTGGCAAACAAAAAATAAAAAATAAAACAAAAATCCTTCACATTATGTTGTCGGTAAAAGGACAGGATGTGGTTGTTGGTGCTTTGCAAATTGATTAATTTGCTCCAAATGAAAAGAGAACGCGCAAAAGTATCATATTCACAGGGAAAAGGTCCTCAGCAAAACAAGTAGCAGACTTCAAATGAAAAGCCAATCTGCAAATGAACATCTTGTTTAATCGAAAAGGTATATTACAGCTAAACTAACTTAGAAAGTTCTCAACTTAAAGGCCACTCATGAATGACAGAGGCAAGGGACAGTGACATTGCCCTATCAAGCAGGAGAATAGAGATCGACCATATATATATATATATATATATATATATATATATATATATATATATATATATATATATATATATGTATGTATGTATGTATGTATGTATGTATGTATATATATATATATGATCAAAGTCCAAGTCCTCACTCCACCAAAGCTAGGACCAAGGAGGGCTAGGCAATGGCTACTGATGGGTCAGCAGATAGACCTTTCGGCACTACCAAACACCCCCATCCTTAGCTCACAAGAATGGTGAGGTTACAACGACCAAAGGAACTAACGAGTTTGAGCGGGACCGAACTCCAGTTTGGCGTTCACCAGTCAGGGACGTTACCGCATCGGCCACCACAACCCCAAGTTAAGCAAATCGAGTTGCACGTTGCAGATGAAAAGGCATTCAGTAGAACAAACCTCATGCTCTAATAGAAAAATTAATCTGCCAAAGTAGTTGGATACTTTATCTGAAAAGACGAAAAATTCGCTTCATGCAACTGAAAGTGTTCTTTGCGAATCGGATAACACATTTGATCTACAACTAAGAGGTGGACCACCAACCTGATAGCAGTGGGCTGATGGTGAGGTTGGGGTGAGGCAAAAGCTGTGCTTGGGGGTGACAGCGGGGTATTAAGAGTATTTAAACAATAAGTAGCTCACTTTTATTCACAGAATCTTGATGACAAAACATGTCATACAGTCGAATGCAGTTTATAAATGCTAAAATGGACATTGCGATTGTTCGGTTACTTAGTTTAAAGTCTATCAAGGCTGGGGGGGGGGGGGTAGCTAGGTTTATACCAGGAAGCCATGGGGGGCGCCAGCCGGAAAAAGTTTTGGAACCACTGCTCTACCTGAAAGTGAGTTTTGCAATCGATTAGCAATAACTGAAAAGAAACAGCAAAACGTGAATCATGGTCTAATTGAAAAGAAGCGCTACAAATAGAGTTGCATACTCCAATTGAAAAGACACCGAGTAATAGGAATATCCTGCTAAAACTTACGTGCTTCTCTAAAAAGACTCATGTTCTCTATAAAAAATGTTGCACTGCAAGAGGAATATCAAGCTTCTATTGAATAGATACCTTGCTAAATGAATAGGAGGTTTTAAAAGAAAAAGTGCTTAACAAATTTAGTGGCATGCTCCAAGAGAAATTTCAAAGGAAGTATAATCTTCTTATTGAAAAGGCACTGCACAAAGCGACAAGCAAAGTCTATTATTATTATCATCACTATTACTAGCTAAGCTACAATCCTAATTAGAAAAGCAGGATGCTTTAAGCCTAAGGCCTCCAACAGGAGAAAATAGCCCAATGAGGAAAAAAATGAAATAAATAAACTACAAGAGAAGTAATGAACAATTAAAATAAAACATTAAAAACAGTAACACTAAAATAGATCTTTCATACGTGAACAATAAAAACACGAGGAAGAGGAATAAGATAGTAGTGTGTGCCCGAGTGTCCCCTCAAGCAACACAGTAGATGACCATGGTACAGAGGCTATGGCATTACCCAACACTATAAAATAATGTTCTGATTCTGGAGTGTCCTCCCAGAAAAACTGTTTACCATAGCCAAAGAGTCTCTCCTACCCTTACCAAGAGGAAAGTAGCCACTGAACATTTATAGTGCATTAGATTTATTTGGTAATCTTTGTGGTGTCACGTCTAAAAAGACAGGAGAATGTGGAAAAAATATGCTGGACTATTCGGAATATGTGTATGCAAAGAAAAAGTGAGCCGTAACCAGAGAGGGATTCAATGTATTACTATATGGCCAGTCAAAGAACCCAATAAGTCTCTCAAGGTAGTATCACAACGGGTGGCTGGTGCCCTGGCCAACCTCCTACCTAGTCTAAGACAAGAGGTTCTCAACCAGGGGGGAATTTCCTCTGACGGAGAAATTCTGGTTTCCGGGGGTGGTGGTGAAAAAATGGAAGGATTTATTTCTTTATGCATAGGATTTTGAATCCTCTTTATGCGGCAGACAATCTTGAAAATGAGGAGGAATGGCATATTGACATAGTGGGAGGAGTGCATGGGGCAAAAAGAGGCTGAGAACACTGGTCTAAGAGGAAAGGCATATTGCAGAGTCACATGCCCTAATAGAAAAGAGGATCTGTAAAAGAGCTTGCATGCCACCATAGAGAGGCTACTGCTTAAAGCAATTCATATCTCTAATTAACGACATTCATTTATGTAATGACAATAATTTCTTGTTGGAATACACCTTGCGAAAATGACCCATTAATATAATTTTTGACGTTTTTGTTAATCAAAAAACAATTTTTATAAGGAAACCTCTGATGACAATGATGTATACGCAAAAACCCAAACCTGAGCGTAGGCTAACCTTCAAACGGAAAAGTAATATTCCAAAAAATATACAATTAAAGCCACAGGCCATCTGGAATTCACAGAAAAAAAATGGGATGATCAAGAAATTCTTACTTTTGCTGAAACTTTGTCTTGCATCTCGCTCCCTTCATTAGCCATTGATCAGTTAAGACGTTATTAAAAGCCGGATGAAAATTATCACTCATTTGGGAATCCCGAATAACGATATTAGGAATTTCATCATCAGCATATTATTCCCATCCCTTTCACTGTCTAGCAATCATGCCTCTGGTATAAACCAAGTATTCCACCTTATAAAACATTGATCATAAGTTTAGGATTCCCAAAACCTCCAACCACAGCACCTCTTAGCTCTTAATACCTTGAATACGAAGCGTCGGACACTAAGTGTTGTCAATTTATAGCAGCCATTTCTAGTCCACTGCAGGACAAAGGCCTCAAACGTGTCCTCATTAATATCTGGGGTTTTGCCAGTTTTCGTCACCACGCTGGCTGGCGCGGATTGGTGATGGTGGGAGACTTCAGTCTGATTGCTCACAGAAAACCAATCTAGTATGGGTGTCCTTGCCTAGTAGAGCTTTGCTGATCATGGGTATATACAAAACCTTCCACTACGTTAAGCTATCCTCACTCAGAAAGGTAATATTAAATTCCATATAACAATTCTGAACTCAATCCATTATCAAAGCTTTCTTAATTACATGCAACTGGTCAGAATTAAATGGCCATAGAACCTTGGGGATTGTTGAACATTTTGACTGATAGACTGATACAGATTTTTCTGGCGTCTTCACATCAGACGTCATTGATGACGTAAAACATTGAAGATAATCTTTCCATAATAACAAGAAGTACTGGAAGATCAAGAGATTGGTTTGTTTTAGTAGCATGTGGTTTTCATATATTTCTACAAAAACACAGAAACACACACACACACACACACACACACAATATATATATATATATATATATATATATATATATATATATATATATATATATATATATATATATATATATATATACACACACAGTACAGTATAGTGATTTGTTATGGGCACTGTTTTCCTGTTTCTTATCTATAATACAACTATATAAAGAAAAAACATTAATACACATACAGAAATGGGTTTGGGGAAAGTGCTCGTCATACCTTTTAGAAATATTTGGATATCAATCTGGCATTTTCTATCCCAACTATCTGAGTGAATCTTTGATTATTTTAATATATTTCTGACCAGTAGGCAAATTGGGTGCGAATAGGCCTAGGATCACAGCTACCAAAAAGAGGGTCAGCATTCAAAGACTGCCTAACCTTGAAGGGTTTCTTACTACATTTGCTTCCTGTGCTTTGTACTTGACAATAATCAATACTTTCGCTACTGTAGTTAATTTTGAGTGTGGAGTAGTAACTATAAACAACTTTGGCTTTACATTTGCCATGATAAGTATGCAGGTAAAGTGAGTAGATCGGCCTTACAATAATTAAGTAAAGAATGGTTTTGTAAACAGAAATCAAGGTGCACCTGTAATCATGGAATTGGCGATAAAATGGAATTGTCGAAAAGCATCGAGTGGTCCATTTAAGAATCTTAAATTCTTTATATCATCAAATTGAATTTCAAGGCCTGGGATTAGATATCTACCAGGTGTAATCAAAACCGTAACATGATAAGTTATGTAACAACGTAGAATGATTTCAAATAAAAATGGATTTAAATTGCTAACTAAATAGACAGATAGGCTAAATTATTTACCCTTACTTTCGAATAAATTTGATTATAGAGGGAAATAACCTTTAATGCAACTAATAAAAGAATCAAATCTAAAATCGACAAATATTCAATTTTAAAGCACACCTTAATTAAAATAAATATATAGAGATAACTTGAGATGACACATCATCGTAGTTTAAATTGCCTGCTTAACACGACAGTTTTCACTTTCGTTTACAACTGTATAAAATTAATGAATATCGACGTCTGAGGGTTGAAGCAAGAAGAGTAATTTATAATTCAAGTAAGTATAATTGTGGCAAATGAATATTGCTTCGTGAAATATTTTCATAATAAAATAAATTTTTGAACATACTTACCCGCTGATTATATAAGAATGGCTATAGTCCCTTGGACGTCGTGGCAATCGCAGATATGCCAGGTGTACACTAGCGCCATGGCGGTAGACAGGCCGAACTATTCCACCAATTCAGACCTTCCATGCCCCTTGGTCTCTAGAGGGGAGGAGGGTGGGATTATAACTTATATAACCAGCGGGTAAGTATGTTCAAAAATTTATTTTATTATGAAAATATCATTTTTAAACATAAAATTTACCCGCTGGTTATATAAGAATGGCTGATTGACACCCTTGGTGGCGGGTCAGAGACAGCAACATAATTGGAAATTCACTTATGAGTTAAATATAACCACTTAAGAGGTTCGTACCCGATAAGGAAGCTGACTTCAATGGTTCTCTGTCTCATTCTGCCTGCTATCCTTACGAGATCCAGCGGTCCACCCAGGGGGCTGAAGATCTCTAGGAGCTGTCAAACGGTGCAATAACCTATAAATTGACAGGACCTCAACTAATACCCTTGTTCCGGGCGCTCTCTAGGAACAAAATGACCACCTGACTAAATCAAAGATTGCGGAAGATTGCCGACCAATCTTCACGTACAATCATAAAACCATATATAAAAGTTCCAAGAGGAGAACAGGGGTACTAGGAATTTAAGGAAATGTAGTGGTGGATGTTTCACCTACTACTGCACTCGATACGAATGATCCCAAAACGTAGCAGTCCTCACAAAGAGACTGGATACGGTATAAGTAATGCAAGGCGAATACAGGATTACCCCTTCAAAAGGCTGTATGCACAATGCTTTGCAGAAAACAGTTTTGTTTAAAAGTTACAGAAGCTCCCACAGCTCTAACTTCATGAGTCTTTACTCTTTCAACAGCTTAAGGTCTGCCTCACCACAGTGTGAGTGAGCCTTTGTAATTAAAGTCTATAAGAAATGATAGGCCGTTTTAGACATAGGTAGCGCAGGCTTCTTGGCTGCGCACCAAAGAGCCTCTGAATAGTCTCTTAACTCCTTTAGTCCTCTCCTGATAAAACTTCATCGTTTTAACCGGACAAAAAACTCTCCTCAACTCTTCACAAACCATATCCGAGAGAATAGTGATCTCGAAAGATTTAGGCCATGGATGAGAAGGACGTTTGTTTATGACCAAGAATCCAAGTTGCAAGGAGCATATGGCTTATCCGTTTCTGAAGTCCGTGTTCTTGCTAAAAGAGTGAACTTTACTAACTCTCAACTGTTGCCAGACTTACTAAGAAAAGTCTTCAAAGTCAGATCTTAAAAAAGAAGCAGAGTGTAAAGGCTCGAATCTGTCACTACCTTGGAATTTTAGAAACAACCTCTAAATTCCAGGCTGGCGAATCTTACTGACGCTTCTTAGTCATCTCAAACGATCTGAGAAGATCTAGAAGGTCTTTATTTGATAGATCCAATCTCCTGCGTCTGAAGACAGCTACCCGCATACTCCTGTACCCCTTGATGGTCGAGGAGGAAAAAATGTGCTTTCTTCTAAGGTCTAAGAAGAAATAGGGCACTTGTGTTTTAGAGTTACTAAATGAGGAGACTGATTTAGCTCTACACCACTCCCTAAAACCTTCTATTTGGGCTGCAAAACCTTGAGGTAAAAGTCCTTTGTACAAGCGATAGCCTCAGCTGCTTCCTTCGAACAACCCTCTAGATCTTAGGAGTTTTCCGAAATACTGGAGGCAGCCAGACCTAAAGCTTGATGGTTTAAAATAAGACGTTTGCGTTCCTGATCCGGGGAAACAGTCCGATGGCATGCTTCCAGCATGCATCCAGCATGGGCCCAGCATGAGTCCAGTATGGTTCCAGCATGCTGCATATGCTCAACATGCCGTAAGAGAGTCAAGATCTATACCGCCTCCCGAAACGCGTCCAGATCGGTTGCAAGAAACCGATATCAAAGCTAGGCTTGTTGAAAAGTAGCCTCAACAACATGAACCTCATGCTGTGAGGTTGAGACCTGATTGCGTGTAACCAGCGTGTGTTCAACATACTTTAAGCCAAAAGCTTGACGCGAGGGAGCGTTAGCTGCGTGGCCAGAGAGACGCGAAGGAGAGACAACAATCTGTCTATACTGCTGTGAGAAAAAGACTTGACTGTATGCGTCTAGCATGCGACCAGATTGCCGCATGTGTTTGCATTTCCGTAAGGTGTCAGCGTGCTGTATGCGTTCACCTTGCCAAGAGGATACAGCGCGCTGTGTGCGTCCCGCCTGTTGCAAATCTACAGCGTGCCGTGAGGAGGCGACAGCATCGCGTCCGGTCAGTGGCGCAAAGAAGCAACTGTCTGTCTATCATGATGCGGGGAAAAAACCTGACTGACCCTATCCAGCATTATGTCCAGGCTGACACATGCGTCTAGGTTGCAGTGGGATTTCAGATTGATCAGATTGCCGCGAGCTTTCCGCGTGTAGCATGCATCCGCATGAGCGGAAGTCGCGTGTCCCGCAGAATGCGAAGGTGAGACAACTTGTTGAAAGGATCAACTTTGACTGTCAGAGTCCAGCTTACAACCAGACTGGGGTCTGCGTCTGCGACTGCGTGAGTAAGAGACCAGACCGGCATCTGCGTCTGCGTGAGGGAGGGACCAGACTGGCATCTACGTCTGCCGTAAGGGAGAGACCAGACTGCCACATTCGTCTGCTATAATGCTTTCCGTAACACGAGCTGATCTCTGCGAGGAAGCGTTTCCGAGTATCGGAGAACTACGCTGTCTGATACTGTCGGAAGACCGTTTCCTTTGTCTATGGTTGTCCTTAGATTCTTTTAGGTTAAATTTTTCCGTCCGAGAATCGGGAAAGTCCTTATGATATTTCCAGCGCGCCTTGTGCGCGACCTGAATGTATCTAATACTGAGAGATATCGTCAACAGTAGTCGATAGTCCCCAGATGAAAGTACTAGACATTCCCCCAATCTGGGGGAGGAGAAGAAGCGTGAACAGAAGTAAACTGAGCACCTTTTCCTTCGATGAACTAAGTGTCTTACGCGATTTTTGGTGCTGGCACGTCTCCTTCCGAAAAGAAAACCTCTGGCGAACATTAGTTACTGCAGGATAGGTTATTAGGAAACATACGACTCATGAAAGGTCTTGGACGTATTGCTTGGGGTCTACCAAGTCTAGGTTTTGCGTCCCTCGACGAGGACAAACTCTTTCTTCCCAGAAAGTGCGTAAGATTCAAGAGGAAGAGTTAGGTTTGTATGCAACTTGTCTGACTTCCGCTTCTCTCGTGGAAGAAAACACGCTCGATTGGTTCAAGCTTACGCATCGCGACACGCCTGCTGTGAGGGTAAGTCCTGTCCACGTGCGTTCATGACGAGTAACTTCCTAGTCTAGTAGAAAGGGAAAACGTAAAACGCCATCCTCTTCAGGAAACTGCGTCCTATTACTCAGAAAAATGTCACAAGATCCGTGATACCATAGCAATGAAAAACTGATCGCTTCAAGACATTCAAATTTCGCTCTTCCTAAGAGATTACGTCACATGGTTGTGACGTCATAGTTCGTCAATCGTAGGCGAAGAAAACAGCTTTACTTCGTCATTCCGAAGCGGAGAGCGAACGTCTTGGAATGCATCGACAGGATCGCTCAGTGGAACATACGTTTAGCGCACAAGGTCCGCGATATACCTCAGCCTTCCGACATTCCTTCTCCCAGGGGTTGGGAAGTAAAGAAGAGGTGTCGAGCTAGGAGTAAGACAGACACGAACGAACACATCCTCCAGTGCACTGTGCTATGTTTACGAATCGCTGAACAATCGCGTTTTTAACTATAATACATTAAATCATAAAAGATCTGCCCGTTGTGGAAGATATACTCTCACGCTCTATTCTCATAAATGCCTTTTTCTGAAAGTCACTTCCTTCCTCCTACAAGTCTCTATCCTAGTTAGATAAGTCTTGATTCCTAGGAGTACTCCTTAGGAACCTGAATTCTGACCTCAATGCTTAGAGGTTTTAATTCTAGCTCTGACAACCAAGAATTAGCCCAGCAAGCCTTGGTCCGAGAATATAATATCTTTCTAGTTAAGATTTATTTCTAAATTTAGCGCGTCGCCACAATGTCCCAACGCTAGACGTTCATGGTTATGTAGACATCAAAGTCTATTGTCATAGGTAGCGAAGCGTCTGCGCTGACGCCGACGCTGACGCTCTGGTCCACTACCGCTCCGCTCCGCTACCGCGTCTGACTGACGCTGACGCTGCCGCTCAGCCCTGCTGTCTGTCATGCCACTTGGTGGCATGCTCAGCTGCCTGGCGATCGTCGGCGCGCCTGGATAGACTGACTATGAGCGGTCGGTTGACGTTGAGAAGCAAGTACTCTAAGCGATGCATCCACCTTCTCCCGCCATTGAACATTGCGGCTGGTAGGCCGCCTGTGCGACAACGAGTCATCACCGGAATAAGCAGGTCGCCTGTGCGACACCGCGTCAAAACCGGAATCGTGACAACCAACTATACTGTCAACGGCAGGCAGATAAGACCACGTAAACGGAGATAGTTGCTGTTTCATGTCTAACAGCAAAGACCAATTACGATCAATCTTAGGCAATACGCGTGCAGCATTTTCAAACACGAATCCGCCGCCTTTGTCGATTCCATAGCGCTCCCCACTTTCGGGAGACAAACACCCTTCTGGTGGAAGCGGCGACACCACGTCCGCGCTGCATGAATCATAACAGACGAAGAATGATCCTAATTTTGCTTTCAACTTCGCGCCTGATGCGCATCCTCGCTTAATATTAGAAACTACTTTTACCTCGCTTTACCTATAGCGAGGGTGAGCGTTCTGGGGATCGACAGAAAACGCTCGAGAGGACTTCTGTTCGGGTCTTACAAGACGGTAAACGCCAGGCTATGCCTCTCTATTCCTTTCACCGTTCGACTTAACTTCTCCCCTGGGTCCGGGAGCTTGAAAGAGGTCTAAGGCTAGGATAACGACAGGTCCGAACAGAAGCACCCTCCAAATTGAATAAAATTCACTGTACTAATTTAGCACTAAAAATTTGCAATTTACTTTTTGGTAAAAATGATATTTTCACAATTATTTAAAACCAAAGTATACACGCTCTCAAACAAAATGACCCCCGTAGAGAGAGACTTACTATTCTGTCAATGGTTTGAATGGGAATGCAAAAGTCACTGAATCCCATATAAATGCAACAAAATATTAAATATAAAATATTACTTAATAGATATAAGAAAAGAATATCTCTATAAATAAAAACAAACCCTTATATTAAGGGGTTCCAATAAAAGGCGAATTATCACCCGTAACCATTGAAACATCTACAATTATTATACGAACAATTTTAGTATTCCAAAAACCAACAAGTAAACAACGATACACAGAATCGTGAGCTACATCGATTGTCAAGAATACTACGTCGTATATACATTAACTGAACCGTAACTTCCTTTAATCTTTGACTAAAGAAAAATACTGAAAGGACCAATTAATTGCAAAATAATATGTTCCTTTTATCTAGTACAACTTAAAAACCTGAGTTTGTAAGAAGAATGTACTATTCATAAAAATCGATACAAATAGAAATCGTAATATCGTAACGATAGACTGAAAACTGCGTAACATAAATAAACCTATTAAAAGGAGAGAAATTATCTTAAAATAACAAAATCCTTTAAATTATAACTAAATTTATAACTTAATACTTCATAAGAAAGTATTCACTTGTCATTCTTTGTAAAAGGCAAGTCAAACTTTTAGCTTGCGTCATAAGGCTGTGACGTCATCAATGGGCTAGATGTTTACATCTCGCCATTAAGCTTTCGTTAGGTTTAAAATAGGATGAAAAATTTCTAATCCTACCTTTCAAGTTATAAACACGTAATCACAGATCAAACAAACAAATAAGCGAATGCCAGAACCCGAAAAACAGGTGTACATCACCAAAATACTGCTAAAATCCAGGTTAATCATGAGTGAATTCCAATACTTCTTGCTCGCAAGAGCGGCAGGGAAGGTCTGAATTGGTTGGAATAGTTCGGCCTGTCTACCGCCAGGGCGCTAGTGTACACCTGGCATATCTGCAATTGCCACGAGATTTTGAATTTCTGCCGGAGCGTCCAAGGGACTATAGCCATTCTTATATAACCAGCGGTAAGATTTGTTTAAAATTCAGAATTTTAGTAATTTCATCATCAAAAGAAAGAAAATTAGCCGGAATATTGAAAATATGAAAAATAAATGGTAAAGAAAAGTATCAAAAGAATAAAATGCTAGTAATGGGGGTAAATAGGAGCAACAAAAGGAAGAGAAATGGAGGTAAAATAGGAAAAAAGGAGGTAAGGATCTCTTTCAGTCCTAAAATAGGAGAGAGAGAGCATTGCAAATCCTTTAGACAAATGTGGCGAAGGCAAGTCAAAAGTGAAAAGCCAAAAGGCTTAAAGGAAAGTAGAGAATCCTTTTGCCATTCTCTCCAGAGACATTTCCGATTGGGTTTTTCGTCTGCTAAAATAATTGATAATAGAGTATGATATTGAATATTTGTTTTCACATTGCTTGAAATATACATAGGTAATGTTGGTCATCCTGTGTTGAACAAAAATTTCAAAATTGTTTCATTTCTTTAGTTTGGAAATATGACTATTTTTTTTTTATGATTCTTATAAATATCATAGATTTGATATTTGTGCATCATATGATAGCTTTATTTTGCTTGATAGAGCTTTCAATGTAGGAAAAAATAAGTTTTTGAGATACGCGCTGTTGTTGAATTTCTAAAGAAATCCTCTGAAATTTATTGCATCAGTTTTGACGCCAACTGTACGTCTTTCACGTTTACAGGATTTGATGGATACCTCCTGGTACTGGTCATAAATAGATTACACTTTATGACTTCGAGATACTCATTTCCTGTTCCACTGTTGTATTCTTTGGCCAGGAGACATGGTACACATTTCATTATGATCATTGATTTCAACTTCAGGCTGAATAGTTGAATGTTTTAATACTGCAAGATGGTTGACAAAAGAAGATTTGTTGCCTTTCCTCATTATTACTATTATTAGTTGCAAAGCCACAACCCTATTTGGAAAAGCAGGATGTTATAAGCCCAGGGGCTCCAACAAGGAAAATAGCCCAGTGAAGAAAGGAAACAAGGAAAAATAAAATCTTTAGGAGTAACATCATTAATATAAATATCTCCTATATAAACTATAAACACTTTAACAAAACAAGAGGAAGGGAAACGACAGAACAGCATGCCCAAGTATACCCTCAAGCAAGAAAACTCTAACCCAAGACAGTGGTGGACAATGGCATGGAGGCTATGACACAACCAAAGACTAGAGAACAATGGTTTGATTTCAATGTCCTTCTCCTAGAAGAACTGCTTACCATAGCTAAAGTCTCTCTTCTACCCCTAAGAAGAGTAAAGTGGTCACTGAACAATTACAGTGCAGTAACCCCTTGGGTGAAGGAGAATTCTTTGGTAATCTCAGTGTTGTCAGATGTATGAGGACATAGGAGAATAAGTATAGAATAGACCAGATTATTCGCTGTGTGTGTGTGTGTGTGTAGGCAAAGGGATAATGAACCGTAACTAGAGAGAAGGATCCAATGTAGTACTGTCTGGCCAATCAAAAGACCTCATGTCTCTCTAGTGGTAGTATCTCAACAGGTAGCTGGTGCCCTGGCCAATCTACTACCTGTCACCATA
This sequence comes from Palaemon carinicauda, assembly GCF_036898095.1. Taxonomy (NCBI): domain Eukaryota; kingdom Metazoa; phylum Arthropoda; class Malacostraca; order Decapoda; family Palaemonidae; genus Palaemon; species Palaemon carinicauda. Next base: position 23,546,856 of record NC_090746.1, read on the forward strand.
TTCATCGAACAGACTGAATGAGATGGGTGCCAGTTTCTAACAGAGAACAACCCTTAGGTAAAGGCCCCTGCGAACACTTGTCACCAGCATTCTTGCATAATACCTATCTGTGTCATACACTGCCTTGTCCCCGATTCTGACTCCTGTCTTCACTGTCTCCATAATGAACAACAAATTTTTTTTTTCACTGGTTCACAGAAAGCTGGTAGCTATATGTGGCCCAAAAGCAACAGCATCCTACGCATTGCATTTTAATGTCTGCAGTGCACCCATTGACATGTTTATAAGCTTTTAATTTGAGGATTTCGGAGATTGGATGCATTTCCGTAGTTCTGTCCGTATAATTTTGTCTGTCCACTGCATCGAGCTCAACTCTTTGTGACCCTTCCTCATTAGGCATTTTCATTGATTCATTCCCTTTAACACTGATACTATCTTCATCCTTAAACAGTGTATCCACAGATAGAGGAACCGTGTATGACCGGGTAATATCATCAAGTCCACCTCTTGCTTTTCCATACAGGTCACAAAACACAACGTTCCATGTCCCTTTTATATGGCAGCAGACATGCTCACCTCTTAGGAACATATTCTCGGTTTCATTTGGAAGAAGAGCTTTTTTTCTTGGACATGTACCATGTGGATTACTTGGCATAATTCAAGTGTTCTGTAGCAAAGAAGCACGGTATCATTTGTTTAACACAATACAAGCGTAGAAACCAATTTGCTTCTCACTCTGCGTGAATGGAGGACAAGGCAAGCCAAACTGGTATAATACGAAATTGTATCCCCAGTTTCCCTAATGGTTTCTGTCTGGCATCCTCAAGCTTTGATTGCATGCATTCAAGAAACTCTTCAAAAAGGGCAGTGGTTACCATACAAAAGACTCACACTGCCTTTAGCCAGACCTTTCCATTCAGCATATTTGCCATTCCCTGAAAAAGCAGACTTCAGGATCTCTTCAACCCCAATGCCTTTCATAAGATTTCCAATACAACCTAAGAATAACATCAACAAATGCATTCCTCCAGGACATACAACTAGATGCCTCCACCGATCTGGATCAGACCATT
>NC_090746.1:23552928-23622928 GCF_036898095.1 Palaemon carinicauda
CCAAACCTACTACTGAGGTGTCACAACATATAAATTTCCCAACACCAGAGGCGTCACAATAGAGTGATAAACTGCCTACATCTGAGGCGTCACAATATAGTGATAAACTGCCTACACCTGAGGCGTCACAATATAGTGATAAACTGCCTACACCTGAGGAGTCACAATATAGTGATAAACTGCCTACACCTGAGGCGTCACAATATAGTGATAAACTGCCTACACCTGAGGCGACACAATATAGTGATAAACTGCCTACACCTGAGGCGACACAATATAGTGATAAACTGCCTACACCTGAGGCGTCACAATATAGTGATAAACTGCCTACACCTGAGGCGTCACAATATAGTGATAAACTGCCTACACCTGAGGCGTCACAATATAGTGATAAAACTGCCTACACCTGAGGCGTCACAATATAGTGATAAACTGCCTACATCTTAGGCGTCACAATGAAGTAATAGGTTAAATAAGTCTGATGCAAGTATATAGTTAAAGTAAGGACCAAAATGAAAAGAATGAATTTCTGCGTCAAAACGTACTCTCAACCGGAGCATCTGATATTTCTTCATTAAGTTCTCAACTAGCTTTGCTCAATATGTAAAAATACAGAAATACTTTATCGTTTTCATTTTAACAATACCTTTCACGACAAATTTCGTGGAAATTATGTAACAGACAATTCTGTCCAAAAGATATTCGTTAAAATAACGTTTTCGTTAATTCAGAATGTTTGGCATCTAAACAAGGTCTTTAACGACATAGTTTATCCTAACACTGTAGTTACGAAATTCGCCTTCAGTATTCGTCCTCTGTAAACCTTTCCAAATACAATTTAGAGTCTGAAAACCAATTATACTTTCTTGTAAATAAATCCAAATCTTGAAGCTTTTAAAGTAAATAGCTAGCATCCAATGCCCCTTCAAATAAACCATCCGCAGCTATGCCATCATCTAAAAATACTTCAATCTTCACTTCCTTAGATCTCCAATATCTAACAGACTTAAGAACTTTAGTAAAGATGTACCGCCGCTTCAAAAATATCTAAAGAATATCCATTATAAAAAACTTTTTAAATTTTTCCCCAATGAGAAAGATATTGGCAACGTTTTAATAGATTTCTAAGCGATAAGCAGACTGTAGACTGATTAAATCCTTAAAAAGTTTGTAATAAAAAACCAGCCTTTGCTTACCATTTCCATTCTTGGTCACCGTCAAAGGAATTATTTCTTAGTTTTTCTGATACCAGTGTCACCCATTCTCTTAATAAATTCTGATTCGTCCCTTTCTGACCTATTGTTACCCAATCCAACAACCACAGTAACGGTTTTGAAATGGAATTTTGTGATCGCCCTTTTAGACATCAATGACTATCTTACCGGACCCAATCTAATTCTGTTCAATGTATTGTGAATAACAACAACCAACAGGCGATTAAAACAATAAAATAAAATAAACACAATGTTCCAATTTCCTTGTACCAACTGCTAAGTATACTAAAATAAAAACAGCTATATTTTCACTTATCTTTTCGACGTCTTTCTTGGTACATTCCTGGCTCCAATGTCAACTCTCGGCCTTTATTGAGCTCTAAACCTCTTCCATCAAAGTTGATATGAATCCACACTTTCCCTCGATCTTTAACTAGCTTGACACTTTCGGCGATGCTGCTCTTTGCGTACTAACTCGTTTCTGCAGCAGTTTTAGATGTTCCTTGTCCTCCAAGTTGATAAACAATCGCATCTAATGCTAACATTTTCGTATCAGTTTCCTCAAAATAACGCGATGCTCATTCAAATGGTTTTCCATCATACTTTAACGAGGTGCGGATACTTGTTGAACATTCTGCTGGAAATCGGATAATAGATTGTCCATCACTTCTTGAAACGGTTTCAGCATTCTGATTGCTAACGTGAAAACACTATTCACATCTGAAGCTGTATTTGACCCTGCCTGGCGTCCTGGCTAATAAATTCGACTTGCTCGGGCTAGCGTGCGCTAGAAAGTGACCACTTACTAAATACCTCTTCAAACATTGAATAAGTTTCACCCAACACTACATTCTCATTGGCCACTGCCTACATAACAACTGAACTTAAGTAACAAGACACTTGAGATCTGCTTACATGTCGTTAGGACAATTATTTTTCGCTATACTTCGTAACGCGAAAAAATTCTAATATATACATACATACATATATATATATATACATACATACATATATATATATATACATACATATATATATATATATATATATATACATATATACATATATATATACATACATACATATATATATACATATATACATATATATATATATATATATATATATATATATATATATATATATATACATATATATATATATACATACATACATATATATATATATATATATATATATATATATATATATATATATATACATATTTATATACATACATATATACATATATATATACATATATATATATATATACAGTGTATATATATGTATATATATATATATAGTGTATATATATATACACATATATAATATATATATATATATATATATATATATATATATATATATATACAGTGTATATATATGTGTATATATATATATATAGTGTATATATATACACATATATATAATATATATATATATATATATATATATATATATATATAATGGTCAATACAGTACAATGTCCAGTCACAAATGATGAGTCAATGAAATGAAGTTGGTATAGTTCAAAATGAGAAGATTCTCGCTTTAATTAAAGGTTCCTCAGATGAGCCTCTCTAAATGTAAATGAATGAGTCTACGACTAATTCCTCTCAACTAAATTTAGGTCCCACTGTCGAGTTACTTAATGGTCAAAAAAGTTTCTGGCGAGGGTTGTTCTTTCTACATCCTCATGGGATACTTGAAAGGATCTTAACTTCGCTCCGTTAATTATCCTGTATTTGGGCAATTGCATTATTTGCGTTATTTTCTTTATATATTATAATAGTGTACGCGACCTGTCAAAATGAACGACAAATAAATAGGTATGCACATAGATGCTTACAAGCATCCAACTCTTCCCACCCCTCTCCCTTTCCCACCACTCGTAGTAGCCCCTATCGCTGAGCGTGACCAGATATATATATATATATATATATATATATATATATATATATATATATATATATACATATATATATATACATATATATATATATATATGTATATATATATATATATATATATATATATATATATATATATATATATATATATATATATACATATATATATATATATATATATATATCATCCACCAGACACTCGCTCTTTCTTATACAATGGAGATTTCCCAACCTTAGCTTAAGGGATATAATTCATCTTGTTGTACGAAGGCGTACAAGTACAAGAAGAGATCAATCTCTCATTATGAAGTACAGTTGGACCCAAGAATTTCTGTCACACCTCGGTCTGAGGAACTGCACCCTATTGTACCAACCGTGTTTCACACAATTGTACATAATTCCTTTTGTATATATTATGCTTGTATCTTCGCTCTTCCCTCGCACTAAAACGAACATGAAAATTCATGTCTGGTTTTTCCTCTGTAATATTGTCTGTCTTGTGAACTTGTTATGTCCTGTTGCCTTGAGGTTTTGTATATAAGGAGAATGTTCTACAATAATATAACTCAGTCGTTTCCAACCTGCCTTTGAGTTCACAGCCTTACTCGGCGCCGTCACATTGGTGACCCCGGAAGTCGACTCGCTCCCACTGCCTTCCACCCCCACCTCCCTCGCCCCTCCATCGTTGGTACTATGACGGAGACGGACTCTACTACAGCAGTTGGCGCCGCGGCCGCCCCATTGAAACTTTCACCGTTCGCCAGCAGAGAAGCGTTTGCTTGGTTACAACGCGCTGAAGTCCACTTTCGTATCAGAGGCGTGACTCGCTCAACCACCAAAGCGGATTATGTTCTCGCGGCGATACCTGAGGACACCTTCCCAGAAATATCCGACTGGCTTTGTGAACAAGGAGACACCCCAATAGCGTATGGCGCCCTCAAAACATACCTTCTGCAGCAGTACTTGCCGTCGCCAGCCGCCCGTATAGCAAAGCTTTTTCAGCTCTCGCAACAACCGTTGGGGGACCAAAGGGCTTCGCTTGCCCTCAGGAAAATGACCAGTATCGCTCGCCTTCAACCTGCCGCAGACGGCTCTCCTCGTAAGGTGAACCTACTCCGTGCCCTTTGGATACACCGTTTACCTGAACCTGTACGCGCTGCCATACCCGATGTCGATAGTTTACCCATAAAGGACTTGATGACCAAAGCCGACGCCCTTATGGACAGCCACTTCAAGACCTCCATCAACGCCTCCACCCCTGACGACGAGGATGCCTATTCAACGTCAACCGAAGCTGATATGAATGCCTTAGGACATACACGCCTACCCCGTGACATGCCGAAGCGGCGACAAAGCCGCCCACCACCCACCAATCGCTCGCGCCCCAACAAACGACTTCTACAGCCACATACAACCTCCCATCCGCCGCAGTTTTGCTACTACCACTTCAGATTCGGGGCAACCGCGAAGAAATGTGCCAAAGATTGTCAGTGGCCAAAAAACGTGTAAGTAGGCCATCGCTTATGGCGGTGGCCTCCCATGTTTCTAATCTTTTCTTTTTACAAGATGCAGGACCGGGCGTGCGATTTTTGGTAGACACGGGTGCTTGTCGTTCTCTTTTGCCAAGGAAACTCTTCAAGGCACAACGTAGTCTGTCTACATCTGCCGACGTCTGCTTGGTAGCTGCCAACGGATCTGCGATACCCACCTACGGTTACGAGAACCTCACATTATCGTTTGGAAACGGTAAATTCAATTGGAAGTTTCTCGTTGCTGACGTCACAATGCCAATCCTCGGTGCGGATTTCCTCTCTCATTTCCACCTTCTGGTCGATGTCGCCCACCGACGATTGGTCAACGCAGACTCTTACTTGTCGACACCTCTTCAACCCGCCCCCTCTAACCTCGCTCTCCACATCAGCGCACCCACGGATGCCTACGCCCACCTCCTCACGTCGTACCCGGAAGTTTTCCGTCCAGAACCTCGCCAAACGCCCACGGTTCCTGCCAAGCACGGTATTTATCACCATATCAAGACGACGGGACCCCCAGTCTTCGCAAAATTCAGACGTCTGGCACCGGAACGATTGGCAGCCGCCAAACAGACGTTCGCGAAATGGAGAAAATGGGCCTTTGCCAAAAGGCCTCCAGCCCATGGTCGTCACCCTTACACATCGTTCTGAAGAAAAACGGCTCCCTCCGTCCGTGCGGGGATTACAGGCGCCTGAACATGCAAACAGAACCGGATCACTACCCCCTCCCAAACATTGCTGATGTAACCTCCTACCTGCACAAAGCGAAGGTTTTCTCTACGCTCGACCTCCTGAAGGGGTATTAGGTGCCTATGAACCCAGAAGACATCCCCAAGACCGCCATCACCACTCCGTTTGGCACATACACCTTCAATTACTCCTGTTTTGGCCTTCGTAATGCTGGGGCAACGTTTCAACGTCTCATGGATGGCATCTTAGGGGACCTCCCTTTCTGTGTATGTTATGTGGACGACATACTTGTGTTCTCCTCCTCAAAAGAGGAACACCTCCGTCACCTACGCATCGTGCTCGACCGCCTGCAACAAAACGGCCTTGTAGTCCGGTACGACAAGTGTACCTTTGGCGCCAACGAAGTGTCGTTCTTAGGGCACCGTATCACTCCTGAAGGAGTCCATCCCCTCCCTGAGAAGGTAGCAGCCGTTCAGAATTTCCCCGCGCCCTCGACCGTCAAAGCTCTGCAGGAATTCTTGGGCATGATCAACTATTATCACCGTTTTCTGCCAGTCATTGCCGCCAATCTTGCTCCCCTCTACGCCTCCCTCAAGGGCAAGCCAAAGGACCTGAAGTGGGGTCCCCTTCAAGAAGCAGCCTTCTGCAATGCAAAGAAGGCCCTATCAACTGCTGCGGCTCTCACTTTTCCTATCCCACACGCCCCTCTCCTTCTCTCCACCGATGCCAGCGACGTCGCTATTGGTGCAGTACTCGAGCAGGTGGTCAAAGGCTCGCCCCGCCCATTGGCCTTCTTCAGCAGAAAACTGTCCAAGGCAGAATCGGGTTATTCTACCTTGATCGAGAATTGCTGGCGGTGCACTTGGCTGTCCGTCACTTTCGCCATTTCTTAGAAGGTACGCCCTTCGTCATTCGCACAGACCACATGCCTCTGGTGCACGCCTTCACTCGACAGTAGACGCCTGGTCCGCCCGTCAACGCCGACATCTCTCCGCCGTGGCTGAATACAATTGCACCCTCCAATACGTCCCTGGGAAAATGAATCCCGTTGCCGATGCCCTGTCAAGAAACACGTTGGCTGCCGTTCAACTGGGATTGGATTACAACGCCCTGGCTGAAACCCAACGACAGGATCCAGAGTATCAAGCTTGTAGGACATCCTGCACGTCCCTCCGTTGGGAAGATTTTCCCCTCGCAGACTCCAACACCACCCTCCTCTGTGACGTCAGTACAGTACTGGTAGACCGCGACCTTGGATTCCTGCTCCCATGCGCCGACAGGTGTTTGATTTCATCCACGGCCTTTCACATCCCTCGTGCCGTTCTACTGCACAGCTGCTGAAGGCAAAGTTCATTTGGCACGGCATTTCTAAGGATGCTAAGGATTGGGTCCGCGCCTGTACTTCTTGCCAAACTTCATCGACACACGGATTCAGGAGTAGGCACCTTTCCTCAACCTCAGCGTCGTTTTGCACACATTCACGTCGACGTTGTAGGCCCCCTACTCACATCACTAAGACATCGTTACCTGTTTACCGTCATCGACCGCTCCACTCGTTGGCCTGAAGCCATTCCCATGGAAACTGCAACGTCCGCCTCATGTACATCTGCCTTACTCTCTGGATGGATTTCAAGATTCGGTATCCCTGAGCATATTACTTCTGACAGGGGAACCACCTTCACCTCTCAATTGTGGACGTCATTAGCGAATCTCCTGGGCATCACCCTACATCAGACAACGGCCTACAACCCCGCTGCCAATGGAATGGTTGAACGTTTTCATCGCACCCTCAAAGCAGCTTAGATGTCCCGCTGCAAGGATTGCAACTGGTTTACTCAGCTTCCCTGGGTCCTCCTTGGACTAAGGACCACTCCTAAAGACGCCCTCGACGTCTCGGCAGCTGAAATGGTGTATGGCGATCCGTTGGTCGTCCCTGCCGAATTTTTTCCTTCTACAACCTCCTCCGACGATCTCCAGCGCATACGTCACGTCGTGGGAAAATCTACTCCGTGCCGCCAGACTTACAAGCCCCCAGCGAAGCATCACATACCAACGGACTTGCACTCTGCAACGCACGTCTTCCTGCGCAACGACACCAGCAAGCCACCACTAACGCCCCCTTACATGGGCCTTTTCCTTGTGATCCGACGCAGTCCGAAAGCATTCCTCCTAAACATTCGGGGCAAAGAAGACTGGGTCTCCATTGATCGTCTAAAACCTGCTTATCTTCTGCCAGATGACCCGCCTACAGTTCGCCTCTCTAGATCAGGGCGCCCTATTTAACATGTACAGTATGTCATTTTTAGGGGGGGAGCCATGTACCAACCGTGTTTCACACAATTGTACATAATTCCTTTTGTATATATTATGCTTGTATCTTCGCTCTTCCCTCGCACTAAAACGAACATGAAAATTCATGTCTGGTTTTTCCTCTGTAATATTGTCTGTCTTGTGAACTTGTTATGTCCTGTTGCCTTGAGGTTTTGTATATAAGGAGAATGTTCTACAATAATATAACTCAGTCGTTTCCAACCTGCCTTTGAGTTCACAGCCTTACTCGGCGCTGTCACATTGGTGACCCCGGAAGTCGACTCGCTCCCACTGCCTTCCACCCCCACCTCCCTCGCCCCTCCATCGTTGGTACTATGACGGAGACGGACTCTACTACAGCAGTTGGCGCCGCGGCCGCCCCATTGAAACTTTCACCGTTCGCCAGCAGAGAAGCGTTTGCTTGGTTTCAACGCGCTGAAGTCCACTTTCGTATCAGGGGCGTGACTCGCTCAACCACCAAAGCGGATTATGTTCTCGCGGCGATACCTGAGGACACCTTCCCAGAAATATCCGACTGGCTTTGTGAACAAGGAGACACCCCAATAGCGTATGACGCCCTCAAAACATACCTTCTGCAGCAGTACTCGCCGTCGCCAGCCGCCCGTATAGCAAAGCTTTTTCAGCTCTCGCAACAACCGTTGGGGGACCAAAGGGTTTCGCTTGCCCTCAGGGAAATGACCAGTATCGCTCGCCTTCAACCTGCCGCAGACGGCTCTCCTCGTGAGGTGAACCTACTCCGTGCCCTTTGAATACGCCGTTTACCTAAACCTGTACGCGCTGCCATACCCGATGTCGATAGTTTACCCATAAAGGACTTGATGACCAAAGCCGACGCCCTTATGGACAGCCACTTCAAGACCTCCATCAACGCCTCCACCCCTGACGACGAGGATGCCTATTCAACGTCAACCGAAGCTGACATGAATGCCTTAGGACATACACGCCTACCCTGTGACGTGCCGAAGCGGCGACAAAGCCGCCCACTACCCACCAATCGCTCGCGCCCCAACGAACGACTTCTACAGCCACATACAACCTCCCATCCGCCGCAGTTTTGCTACTACCACTTCAGATTCGGGGCAACCGCGAAGAAATGTGCCAAAGATTGTCAGTGGCCAAAAAACGTGTAAGTAGGCCATCGCTTGTGGCGGTGGACTCCCATTTTTCTAATCTTTTCTTTTTACAGGATGCAGGAACGGGCGTGCGATTTTTGGTAGACACGGGTGCTTGTCGTTCTCTTTTGCCAAGGAAACTCTTCAAGGCACAACGTAGTCTGTCTACATCTGCCGACGTCCGCTTGGTAGCTGCCAACGGATCTGCGATACCCACCTACGGTTATGAGAACCTCACATTATCGTTCGGAAACGGTAAATTCAATTGGAAGTTTCTCGTTGCTGACGTCACAATGCCAATCCTCGGTGCGGATTTCCTCTCTCATTTCCACCTTCTGGTCGATGTCGCCCACCGACGATTGGTCAACGCAGACTCTTACTTGTCGACACCTCTTCAACCCGCCCCCTCTAACCTCGCTCTCCACATCAGCGCACCCACGGATGCCTACGCCCACCTCCTCACGTCGTACCCGGAAGTTTTCCGTCCAGAACTTCGCCAAACGCCCACGGTTCCTGCCAAGCACGGTATTTATCACCATATCAAGACGACGGGACCCCCAGTCTTCGCAAAATTCAGACGTCTGGCACCAGAACGATTGGCAGCCGCCAAACAGACGTTCGCCGAAATGGAGAAAATGGGCCTTTGACAAAAGGCCTCCAGCCCATGGTCGTCACCCTTACACATCGTTCTGAAGAAAGACGGCTCCCTCCGTCCGTGCGGGGATTACAGGCGCCTGAACATGCAAACAGAACTGGATCACTACCCCCTCCCAAACATTGCAGATGTAACCTCCTACCTGCACAAAGCGAAGGTTTTCTCTACGCTCGACCTCCTGAAGGGGTATTATCAGGTGCCTATGAACCCAGAAGACATCCCCAAGACTGCCATCACCACTCCGTTTGGCACATACACCTTCAATTACTCCTGTTTTGGCCTTCGTAATGCTGGGGCAACGTTTCAACGTCTCATGGATGGCATCTTAGGGGACCTCCCTTTCTGTGTATGTTATGTGGAAGACATACTTGTGTTCTCCTCCTCAAAAGAGGAACACCTCCGTCACCTGCGCATCGTGCTCGACCGCCTGCAACAAAACGGCCTTATAGTCCGGTACGACAAGTGTACCTTTGGCGCCAACGAAGTGTCGTTATTAGGGCACCGTATCACTCCTGAAGGAGTCCATCCCCTCCCTGAGAAGGTAGCAACCGTTCAGAATTTCCCCGCGCCCTCGACCGTCAAAGCTCTGCAGGAATTCTTGGGCATGATCAACTATTATCACCGTTTTCTGCCAGTCATTGCCGCCACTCTTGCTCCCCTCTACGCCTCCCTCAAGGGCAAGCCAAAGGACCTGAAGTGGGGTCCCCTTCAAGAAGCAGCCTTCTGCAATGCAAAGAAGGCCCTATCAACTGCTGCGGCTCTCACTTTTCCTATCCCACACGCCCCTCTCCTTCTCTCCACCGATGCCAGCGACGTCGCTATTGGTGCAGTACTCGAGCAGGTGGTCAAAGGCTGGACTCGCCCATTGGCCTTCTTCAGCAGAAAACTGTCCAAGGCAGAATCGGGTTATTCTACCTTCGATCGAGAATTGCTGGCGGTGCACTTGGCTGTCCGTCACTTTCGCCATTTCTTAGAAGGTACGCCCTTCGTCATTCGCACAGACCACATGCCTCTGGTGCACGCCTTCACTCGACAGTCTGACGCCTGGTCCGCCCGTCAACGCCGACATCTCTCCGCCGTGGCTGAATACAATTGCACCCTCCAATACGTCCCTGGGAAAATGAATCCCGTTGCCGATGCCCTGTCAAGAAACACGTTGGCTGCCGTTCAACTGGGATTGGATTACAATGCCCTGGCTGAAGCCCAACGACAGGATCCAGAGTATCAAGCTTGTAGGACATCCTGCACGTCCCTCCGTTGGGAAGATTTTCCCCTCGCAGACTCCAACACCACCCTCCTCTGTGACGTCAGTACTGGTAGACCGCGACCTTGGATTCCTGCTCCCATGCGCCGACAGGTGTTTGATTTCATCCACGGCCTTTCACATCCCTCGTGCCGTTCTACTGCACAGCTGCTGAAGGCAAAGTTCATTTGGCACGGCATTTCTAAGGATGCTAAGGATTGGGTCCGCGCCTGTACTTCTTGCCAAACTTCCAAAGTACATCGACACACGGATTCAGGAGTGGGCACCTTTCCTCAACCTCAGCGTCGTTTCGCACACATTCACGTCGACGTTGTAGGCCCCCTACCCACATCACTAGGACATCGTTACCTGTTTACCGTCATCGACCGCTCCACTCGTTGGCCTGAAGCCATTCCCATGGAAACTGCAACGTCCGCCTCATGTACATCTGCCTTACTCTCTGGATGGATTTCAAGATTCGGTATCCCTGAGCATATTACTTCTGACAGGGGAACCACCTTCACCTCTCAATTGTGGACGTCATTAGCGAATCTCCTGGGCATCACCCTACATCAGACAACGGCCTACAACCCCGCTGCCAATGGAATGGTCGAGCGTTTTCATCGCACCCTCAAAGCAGCTTTGATGTCCCGCTGCAAGGATTGCAACTGGTTTACTCAGCTTCCCTGGGTCCTCCTTGGACTAAGGACCACTCCTAAAGACACCCTCGACGTCTCGGCAGCTGAAATGGTGTATGGCGATCCGTTGGTCGTCCCTGCCGAATTTTTTCCTTCTACAACCTCCTCCGACGATCTCCAGCGCATACGTCACGTCGTGGGAAAATCTACTCCGTGCCGCCAGACTTACAAGCCCCCAGCGAAGCATCACATACCAACGGACTTGCACTCTGCAACGCAAGTCTTCCTGCGCAACGACACCAGCAAGCCACCACTAACGCCCCCTTACACGGGCCCTTTCCTTGTGATCCGACGCAGTCCGAAAGCATTCCTCCTAAACATTCGGGGCAAAGAAGACTGGGTCTCCATTGATCGTCTAAAACCTGCTTGTCTTCTGCCAGATGACCCGCCTACAGTTCGCCTCTCTAGATCAGGGCGCCCTATTTAACATGTACAGTATGTCATTTTTAGGGGGGGAGCCATGTACCAACCGTGTTTCACACAATTGTACATAATTCCTTTTGTATATATTATGCTTGTATCTTCGCTCTTCCCTCGCACTAAAACGAACATGAAAATTCATGTCTGGTTTTTCCTCTGTAATATTGTCTGTCTTGTGAACTTGTTATGTCCTGTTGCCTTGAGGTTTTGTATATAAGGAGAATGTTCTACAATAATATAACTCAGTCGTTTCCAACCTGCCTTGAGTTCACAGCCTTACTCGGCGCCGTCACATAATCATACCCTTACTGCTCAGCTAGTTCTTGTGTTTAGCCTCACAAACTCCCTCTATAACCTCTACCTACACTTTCTATTTGGTTACTCGCAGCGCAGTAAGGATATGACAGGGTGCACTTCCTCAGAGCGAGGTGGGCCAGGAATTCCTGTGTCCGACTGTATTGATAAAACTGGGTAAAATGAAGTCAGTAAGAAAACGTTTTCCTTAAAGGGATGACTAATATAAGTTCCTGAACACAGCCGTATTTTTCCTCCATATCACTCTTTGACTTTATATGCTTTACCATAAATGAAAGAATTTCGAACTCCTTGATTATTGATAATCTTCTCTTAAGAGAAATAAAAAAGTAATTGAGACAAAGTTTAACAAAATGATGGTTTTTTTATGTAATAAATAAAAGAATGAGAGATAATCAAGAAAATAGGAATCTTCCATAGATATCGGCTATCATTCGTAGTTCAGCCTCTCAATTTTGAGTATTACTATCCATTCATATATAAATCAACTATTGTGTTATTATAGCTTGCCTTTAAATACAATTTCTAATTGAATACGAGCGCAAATAATTGCTTATAAGCTATTCCCGATTTCACGTTGATATTAAGCACATAACTCTTTGCATATGTATTTATGTAAAGTTCAATATAAGACAATAACAAATGTAACTGTTTCTAGTCCACTGCAGGACAAAGGCCACATGCATATCCTTTGTCATGTATGGGGCTTGACCATTTGCATCACCACGCTGGCAAGTGCTAATTGGTGATGGTGGGAGACTTTTGTCTGATCGCTAGGTTGGTTTAACCTAGTACGGGTGACCCTGACTAGTACACCTTTGTTGATCATGGGGATACATAAAACCTTTCACCACTTAATATGCATGTAAACATATTGTATAAATATGTATTAAAATAAATCTTTTTGTATATATCCAAGAATAGATATTGAGTATGCTTAAATAAGGAGTGGAATAAACTAACCTATATAGGCAAGTTTATTTTCATTCAACTGTTTTTTTTTTTTTTTTTTTGTTAGTTTATATACATTCAGAAATTGTCCATAAATTTTTTTCCTGTGAAAACAGTTAAAATGAGAATACAAAAGGCGCATGTAACCATTTTTGTTCTGAACCGCTTTAGTATTTATTCTCTACTTTATTCAGGCTGCATGTCCCGTTAAAAATGATGGAAACGACTTTCTTCTTTTTCGTTTTCTTTTTCCTGGGGAGTTCAGGGAACGACAATGCATTTCCTAAAGTGTAGGACTTTCGCTTACTTTTACTAGTGTGCTTCTTCATTTGGTATACATTGCTTTTCATGTCATGTATCCTTAAGGCTACATACGCAAATTCGATTAATTAAGTTTACTGAAATATAAAGCAAAAGTAGAAATTTAAAAATACATCTCCACCAAGCTCAAGAGAAACAACTCTTCACATCATATATATATATATATATATATATATATATATATATATATATATATATATATACATATATATATATATATATATACATATATATATATACATATATATATACATATATATATATATATATATATATATATATATATGTATATATATAATATATATATATGTATATATATAATATATATATATATATATATATATGCACGTGTGCATACATATACTGTATATATACAAGAACGCACAACTATACTCGTGCATATATGGATATAAATAAATTAATAAATAAATAAATATATATATATATATATGTGTGTGTGTGTATACTGTATATACTGTGTGTATATATACACACACACACACATATATATATATATATATATACATATATATACATATATATCAATACACATATATATATATATATATATATATATATATGTATATATAAATAAATATATACATATATATATCCATACACACGCATATATATATATATATATATATATATATATATATACATGTATATATACATATATATCCATACATATATATATATATATATATATATATATGTATATATATATATATATATATATATATATATGTATATATATATAATATATGTATATATATAATATATATATATATATAATATATATATATATATAATATATATATATATATAATATATATATATATATAATATATATATATATATATATATATATATACATAAACACACATATATATATATATATATATATATATATATGGCCGTGTATACTGCTGACGAATATGGATATTAGTCCCTACAGGGAAGGTCGAATTAAGTCTAGAAAATAAAGACTTTATTTCTATGAAACGCCATCTTTATTAATTTGGTACCAAAACCCTTCAAGTGCTGAAACTGTCACATTCGAAACTATAATAACTCGTGCAATGAATCAAACAAATCAACAAAACTTTCAAATAATTCAAAGGAATCAAGGGATGCCGCTGACTGGCTCACTCGCTCTTCCATTTATCAAAGCTTCGCTTTTCGTTCAGACAATAATTACAAAAACATTTCACGTTCAGAAGTACACAAAAATAGTCATACCAAGCAACTTTACGATAGACCACAGACGGACATATATCCGGATGACACTAAAAAAGAGGGGAAAATTAAAAATAAAATAAAAAGTTAACAGAATTTGAAAAACTAAAAAAAAAATTAGAAAGTTGTTAAAAAGGGAGGGTTGAAGAATGCAACAGTATAGGACAACTCGAAATGCAACACTTAGGGATTGAAATCAACATGATCTATAGAGATCGGCAATGTGTAACACATACCACAAGAAAAATATTTGAATTACTTTTTTTTTTTTAAAGAATCAAAAGAAATAAAAAACTCATAGAAATATCAGAAATATCAATGTGCATGATAAATGTGATCGATATACAAAATTAAGCATCAATCGAGAATTAATCTTAGTCATCGATAATATATAAATATATTATATAAATTCAAATAAACCGATAAGATTTCACAACCTCATAACTGCTGAAACAGGAGAATTGGCAACGCTTATGATCTCGTAAGCAACTGGACTGACACTTGACATTGACAGCATACATTATACAATATTGACTTTGACAATAGGATGGTACTGAAAATTAGGACGTTACATTCGATATTTACAATGTTCCTGGAACATTTCTAACTTTTCATAATCTTTCTAAGACATGAAAGTATTTGGAACGAAACAAAGGAGACAAAGATATAATTAGTGCACTTCCTCTGTTCTGGATTCGTCTGACAATGGGTCATTCCAGCTGGCATAGTCAATTGTGAAACTTCGTAAAATTTCCACTAGCAGAAAAGTTTGGCTGGCAAGGATCGAGTAAAGTTAGTCGCCCAAAAAACCCTTTGGGATAGAAAACTAAAGTAATGGCTTTCGGAAGGTCTGGGGTAAGGGTCCTCACTTGTAAGGAATACCCTCCTCAACATTGATGTTGTCAAGGTCAAGATTATATCCTTCTTGTCAGGGTTAGGTCAAATGATTTGATCTGCCTCTATAATCTTTATCAATATGGTGTCTTAGCGTGCCTCCTTGAACGGTTGCTGTTAGGTGGACTCCTGTCCAGTTAAGAGGTTACATCTCATTAACTTAACCCTACATTTCATGTAACTATTGGTTGTGGTGAGGGGGTGGGGTTGAGAAGGCGGACCTAGTTGTCCTTGCTGTTATGTTGCTTTTGTGACAAGAGCACCGAAGTGGGTAATGAAATTACCTTTAGGCTGACGATTTCTTCTAGGATATTATAGCAAAGCTAATGACTTGGAAATGCCTCAGATCATTTCCAGTTAATCCTTGATCTACCTTGAGGTAGACATGTGAATAATGCTGCTGCTTTATTAATTTAACCCATAGGAATGTTTTTAAGTTCTCCCTTGTATCTCTACAGAAAAAAATCCTTTTTACTGATGCTGAAGAGAAAGAGAGTTGTTTTGTCTTTGTTTATTGGTGAATATTTTTTCTGGAAAGGAGCAAATGTAGGAAAGCATAATAATGATTTATGAATTTCATGGTAGGATAATCCTAGGATTAATAGAATAGAGGGTTAGACCGTTTTCGACCAAAATAAGACAATTTTGCTCATGACTTCACGTGGCTGCACTGACCGAAGCTCAGGTAAAAAAAAAAATGGATCAGTCAACATTTGACCATACCAGAGTGAAGAACAAGGAAACCGTCTCATACCAACACCAGATTAAGGAGCTCTTCACCTGGTTGGCCTAGATGTAGACATTGGCTACTTGCTCCCTTTATGCATACAGATCAAGTCAGAGGCGAAAGGAAAACTCAAACGTGAAATTTCATCGTTTTCATAACGATCAGGAGCTGCAACAGAAGTGGCTGCAGTTTTGCAATATCAAGAGTTTGTAGCCTGCATTTTGAATCAACTGCTTATAAAAGTAGTCTAAAACACGAGCTTCTTCAGCTTCCAACTCCAGGAAATGCAATTTTATTGCAAGATGGTGCTGCCCCAACAATGAATGGTAAGCCTTGAATCTAACAAGGCTTAATTCTTATTAAATTGCATCAGTTATCAGAATCTCTACAAATCATAGCAACCCCTATTATTATTATTATTATTATTATTGCGGTGTGTGTGTGTATTATAAAGCATATCACTTGAGAGTAAAAATTTCATCTCTGTTAAACTCTTGTCTGCAATAATGAAATCTGTTCTACAGTGAATTCTGCAACTGAACAAAATAAAGGAACTGAAAATAAGAATAGCAAGGATTTTCCGGTGGAAAATTATACAAAGCGTTCCCCAAGAAAACCAGAACAGTTTGAAGCTTGAGGCACTCAGAGAAAAAAAATATGAATATTGAAAAGGTGCAAAAGAAACTGGAGGCTGTCAGAAAGCAAAGAGATGCTTTGCTAAAGGAAAAAGAAGAATGGGAGAAAGAGAGGATACTTTTAAAGAAAGAGATGCAACGTGTGGTAGCCAAGATAAGTTTTGCTTCAAGTAAATTCTTCAGTGAATCAAAAATAGAATATTTGTTAAGTGGGACCCCTATACATTGTGGGTCTGGTGATGATGATAGAAAGCCTCATGCCTTGCGTAGTTTCAGTCCAAAAGCCTATCAATATTTGCGGGAAATCTGTAGATTTCCATATCCCTCTAAAACAACCTTAAATCGATGGTTATCAAAGATTCATGTAGTACCCGGTATTTTGTTATCATTCATAAATTTGCTGAAGGTTAAAGCTGTGTAAATGCTTGAACTGACCGTTTATGTATTATTTCATTTGATGAATGTAGTGTGGCTAAAGTACGATCCTACGATAACGGAAAAGATATTCTATATCTCCCCAAAAACCGGGTTCAGTTATTCGGATCTAATCAAGCCATGGAAACAATTAATATACTATTATTTTAACTGTGATATCACTACAGATGTTTTGTTTCATATCATAAGGACGGTAGAAGCACCAAGATATATTGTTGTTGGCATGGTGAATGATTTAGGCCCCAAAAATGTAAAATTATGGAATAATAACAGGTATAGGACTAAAACATCCCTCATTAGAGACGTATACGTATTTGCTGACGCCTCGGATCTTATCAAATTGGTAAGAAACAATTTTCTAGATTCTGTTACCAAATGGGAAACTTGTGCTGAGCGGTTGTATTAGAGAGCTTATAGTAAGAAGTGTGAGTGACCTGAAGACAACGCATTGCTTATCTGATAAACACATAAATGTAGCTGGTGTTAAAAGAATGAATGTAAGGTTTGCAGCTCAACTACTGTCTGAGACAACTGCCAAGACTTTGAAATACTTTGGAGACAAAAGACTTTTGAAAAGCAAAGAATAGGATGAGACTAGACAATTCATCCACCTGTGTGACTCATGGTTTGATCTGATGAATTCCGATTGCGTTTCGATGAAAAACCATCCAGACATGCATATGAACTTTATTTTGTACAATAAAAACGTACATTACGCAGTATGATACTGCAAACACTTTGAAAGTCACTAGAAGTAAGTGCACGAATCAATTTCAGAAAGGAATTATTGTATCGTCGATGTCTTTACAAAATCTTTGTGCAATGGTCAAGTTAAGGTATGGCATTTCATACATATTAACATACAGGCTAAACCAAGATGGATTGGAGCATCTGTTTGCTAGCAAAGGCAAAAAGGTGCAGCATATAAACACCCTCACCTGTATCTTTTAAACACAGAATTAGGTCGCACCCATTAGGGAAAGAAAGCCAGCTAGTTGCTGAGAACTGCAACATTGAAAAGAAGAATGAGGACATAACCATGGTACATGACACATTGCAATGTTCAAGCAACAGTGTACAGGCAACTGATTTTGACCAGAACAACTTGGAACAAGAAGTGTGTTTATCTGCTATGCTGTTTGCCTCTCTTGATCCTGACAACTTAAGAGATGAATGATACTGCAGATTGTCATGATGCTATACTCCCCTTACAACTGGAAAATGAGATGAAAACAGAAAGGCTGCGTTATCTTGGTGGATATATAGCCTTTAGATTTTCACAGTTCCAGCATCTTGGTTCCCATGTAAAACATGGGAAAGAGACTTGGAATGAGACAGCTAGCTGGAATCATGGAAAAGAAATAACACCAAGTGATTGTTTCTTAAGTGAACTTGAAAAAAAAAAATGGAAAGACTTTTTGTTTGTTACCACCGAGAAAAGTCCCTGAAACCCAGCAAAGACACTACAAAAACTTCAATTTTATACATGCGTCACCATGTGAATCTACCTAGTGAGGTTATCACACCATTTGTCCGGTGCTGCATGTTCTTTAGGATACGAATCCTATAGTCAACCTAGAGAAATAAGGCCGCTGAAATCTTGAATTTTTAGAAATAATCAACTTTGTCGACACAAAACAATCAGAGTACGCTTCAAGTTATTCCTCTGTCATTTGTAAACACCTGGTGTTTGAGAGGACCCCCTTTCAGTAAAGGATAGTAAGCCAGAAACGCTAATCTAGGTGCTTGTGGCCTATCGCACTTTTATCTTTCAAGGACATAGATTCTTCTGGGGAACTATCATAAAGACATTTTAGGTCATTTGAAGGGCCAGTAGTCTGCTAGCCTCTACCCAATAAATATGTCAGGAAATAACTCCCCAAGTCATCGTCATCTTCAAAGTGAAACAAGGAGATTGTTTACAAAGTCAAAAATATTTCACGCAGGAGAAACTAAATGGAGGTCCTATCATCAATGTAAAGAGAGCATTATTACGCGCAGCCGAAGCTAAAAAAATCAGCGAAAGGAGTATAAGACGAATTTTGAAGGAAGAGAAAACAGCAGAACACTCGGGCTCAGAAACTCCGAATTTCAAGAGGAAGGAAAGGAAGCGGACCAAATTCATCTCAAATTTGGATGCTTTCGATAGGCAATTGGTGCTAAAGACCATTGTAGATCATTATAATCAGAGAGAAATACCAACAGTAGAGAAGATACTGTGTGATTTAATGGCTTTAATGGGTCTGCAGAAATTCTCAGAAAAATTATGTATGACATTGGATTTAAGTATTCTAAAATAGACGGGAGGAAAATCTCAATGGAAAAACCACAAATGTTTGCATGTCGATCAAAGTTTTTGAGGGAAATTAAAAAAGTGAGAGACAAAAGACGGACTATGATCTATTAGATATGGATTAATCAATATCATTCTGTGTCAAAATGCTGGAATGACACTAACTCGACAAATGGAACAGGAATCCAACAACCTAGAGGGAAAGGGGGTCACCTCATTGTCTTGCATGCAGGTTCTGTAAATGCTGTGACAAAGGCAGAACTCGCGTTCAATGCAAAGAATGATCGAGATTACCATAACCAGATGAACAGTGCTGTGTTCAAAACATGGTTTGAGGAACAACTAATACCCAATATACCTCCTTCTTCAGTAATCGTTATGGACAATATTCATATCACTCGGTAAAATTAGATAGTCCTCCAACCATGGCATCAAAAAAGGCAGTTTTGTAAGATTGGCTGATTAAAAAATGATTATCTCCAGGGAACATGGTAAAACATGAGTTGATGAAAGTGGTGACCACAAATTTGTAATAGATAAAATTGCAATCGATAATGGTCATCAAGTAATTTGCCTGCCTCCTTACCAGTATCAATACAATCCTAGTGAGCTTATAAGGGGACGAGTTAAAAACCATATTGCAAAAAGAAATAATGTTGTTATGGCAGATTTAAAAGTTCTTTTAAGAGAAACCATACAGTGAGTGACACAAGCAAAATGGATAAATGCTGTGTGAGATGCTGAGAAACTAGAGTGGGAAGATGCAAAACACATTGTTTCAACGGACAATTTAATTGACTCCTTCGTAATCAACTTGAAATCTTCTGATGAAGATGATTTCACTGAAGAATCAGATGAAGATTATTAAAACATGAGACTTAATGATGTGTGTGTGTATATATATATATATATATATATATATATATATATATATATATATATATATACATATATATATAATATATATATAGATGTATATATATATATATATATATATATATATATATATACATATAGATGTATATATATATATATATATATATATATATATATATATATACATATATATATAATATATATATATAGATGTATATATATATATACATATATATATATAATATATATATATAGATGTATATATATATACATATATATATATATATATATATATATATATATATATATATATATATACATATATATATATATATATATATATATATATATGTATATATATATATATATATATATATATATAATATTTACTTTTATTATGTATTCTTATATTGTAGTGTAGATGAATCAAGTTAATATACAGTATAGCTACCTACTTGTATAATACTTCAATTATATTACCTGGTATTATCTTTCAAATAAAACTTTACAATACCTACGAGAGGTTTTCCTTTACTTCTTGAAAAAAAACATTTATGAAAACATGACCATCATTTAGCATTACACACTAATATCAAGCTAATGTATATCTATTTCTATAAGTTAAGTACCGTATATTACCTGGCATCATCTTCAAAATGAATGGTTATAATACCAACGAAAGATTTTGCTTCTTGAAAAAAAACAGAAGAAATCATGATCATCATTCACCTTTGCACATAAAACTCAAGCGATTGAAAGAACGGTATATCTATTTCTATAATAAATAAGGCAATACATAACCTGACCTTATGTTTTAAATAACCTCAAAAGAATTGGTACTACTATCTACCTTTACACAAAATATAAAAAAGGTAGAAATTACCCGCAAAAACATTTGAAATCATAACACTCATAATGTTGGATGTTTAGCATTAAATTGAAAACAAATATTTATAGAACAAAATATTAAGTAAAAAAATAAATATTCAAGTAGGATACAGTGTAGGGAAATTGACTGTCTTGCTTACAATAGGAAGGGCACCGAGAGAAATAAGATTAACTCGAAATTAAAGGATTAGTGACCCTTCAAATCACCTCCCACTATGACCTAGAGTTCATCTGGCCGATTTCAATACAGCGAAGCTTCCGTTTCTGTAGCGGCCTTATTTCTTTGGGACGACTACTAACAAAAACATCTCTTGTGAGATAAGCCAGAAGAGAAAGTTTAGGAAACTAATAATATAATAAAGATTTAAAAAGTTGTAGTTTGTTTTTTCTTTGTAATTGTACCTACTTTTTTTGATAAATCATGAAATTTAATCAGAATTGTATTATCCTGCTCTATGGATGGGCTGTGATGATCTTTAATACTCATAAAACTATGGAAAAAAATAAAAAAACAACAAAAAAACCATGAGATTTTTACCCATTTTTACGAGGAAGATCGCCAGTACCTGGAGATTAACGAGGACCTCTCTCACTCAGGGTCGTGAAAAGAGGGAATGGGAGTGGGCAAATACTTCCCATAGTGACCCTTAATTTCTTTTTCTTTGTTTTCTCTTAATCCTGCTACCGATGACGTCCCAAACATGCGCAGTAACGACCGGACGGTCTAACCAGGTATGCTATGGATAATCCAATGATAGAACTGATGTAAAAAAAAAAATAATAAACAGATGAGTATAAAAGACATTACCTACTTTCTCATTATTTTATATATTCATCTTCGTTTAACTGCAGTATATTTTTTATCTGTACCTCGGTTTTCGTCTTATCTTATCATCTCCTTATATGAGCTCCATTCATTCTTTCTTTTTACTCCTTTAACTTTGATATTAGTCTTCATTTCTTATTCCTTTTATTCTATTCTCCTCTTCTCCTGTTATAATTAATTTTATTCTTCTTCAACAAAAACAATTTCAATACCTTTGGTGATAAGTAGCTGAAAATTAACAGATATGCAGAAGCACATTTGACGGATATGCAAAAGAGTAAAATGTCCAAACAAAGAGATTTCATAAAGTGTACAGAAAAGATTTCCATTTCTTGTGAATGTTGTCTTTTGCATTCAAAGACAACTTATTCAGATTCTAAAAGTATGTGAACAAATTCCGCATATGATGTAAGATATTCTAGCAATGGGAATAAAACAGTGACGACTCTTAAATGTCATTTGCGCTATTTGGCATCAAGACAAAAGTTATGAGGTCCCGACAGTACAAGTTTTCATTGGTCTGAAAGATATCTTCCTTTAAATCTTTCTTTCTTGGCATTTCTAATCTGCCATTTACCAAGAATCTCTTTTATTTCAGTTTCTGTTACTTCGTTTGCATATATTCTCTCTTGTTCGTCTGAAAAATCATTCTTCCTTTTCGTTTTGTTTGGGAGATTTTCTTCTTTGTGTTTCTCCTTTATGTTTTTTAACCGCACTTGCGTTTTTCTTTAAGCTTTCTTTGTTATTTGTTTCCAGATTTGAAATCTTTAACTGGTTCTTGGTTCTGTCTCTTCTATTCAATTAGTAAACTATTTTTTTCATCAATGCTATTTTTATATATTTAAGGTTACTTTGTTTAACTGATTATAAACTAGTGTAATTTATTGGTAAAGTTTGATTCAGAGAACATAATTATGAATTAGTACAATCACAGCGTACATGACCCACCGATTACATGTCCTTATTACTCTGGAGTAATTAAGGGCAATTACTTTTTTTTCATGATTTTAACGATAATTGGCAACTCATTATTGAGATTTACCATGTTATAGAGTGAAAATTAAAGCCTCCACAAATTCACTCTAGTTCGAGTCATTCATTTGGTTAGGAAAAAAAATATAAAATATCGACGATTAATTAAATTCTCTTAAGGAATTATTTTTCGGTTCTGAAATTAAGCATTTTTATTAATATCATCAGGGATGATATTTTCATAATTTAAAATATACAACAACGCAAAAAAGTAAAAATATGCTTTATTAATTTTAATCTTTTTGTTTTCTGAAAAGAATTATGAGAGTTTCGACGATGCGTTTAGAAGTTTGGAGAAAAATGACACTTTTCGCTGGAGGGAAAATAATGCACCGGATATTCTGGAAGCGAAAAATGGCGAAAACTTCAGTGGCGAATTCCTCTTTCATTACGCAGTTCTTAGACGAGTTTCGTTGGATGTCAACTTATTATTCATCACTGGACTTTATGACCATTTCGATCATCCGGACGACAAAATTAGGTTTGTTAAGCTTAAGGCCATTTCTTTTTCATTTCTTCGCCATTACGGACGCAATGGATTTTCATTCACCTGAATCTGAAATGTTGCTGTTGTGAAAATCTTAATCCGATCGAGAGTTGGACGAGTGAGGTCTACAGTCTCTTCAGATACTTTTATTATTATTATTATCATTATTATTGTTATTATTACTATTATTATTACCCGCTAATCTACAACGCTATTAGGAAAAGCATGATGTTATAAGCCCAGGGGCTCCAACACAGAAAAAAGCTCAACGAGGAAAGGAAAAAAGTAAAAAACTTTAAGAAGAGTAACATATAAACTATGGAAACTAACAAAACAAGAGGAAGAGAAATTATATAGAATAGAATAGTGAGCTCGAGTGTACCCTCAAACAAGAGAACTCTATCAATGGTCAGTGTCTTTACGTTTCGGTCTCATTCGCTAATTGCCTCTTCCAGTGGTTCCGAGTTACAGGTACTTACTTTTAATTTTACTTTTACGGGTTTATTTCTCGCCCTCCATCAGACACTAAAGGTCTGTTCAGGCGGGCCTTGGTGTGTGAAAAAAAATAATTTCTTTCCAGTTAATATTTTGCTCTGTATCGTTATCAGTTATTTCGCTAGCATTTGTATTCAGGCTTAATAGTTTTCAGGTCACTATTATAACACTTTCTAAAAAGATAAGTCTTCAGGTTTTTCTTGAAAGCTGCCACATTATTGCTATTCTTGACATAGAGTGGAAGGTCGTTAAAGAGTCTCGGTGCAGCATAACTGAACGTTCTTCCTCCTATTGCATGATTCACACTAATTTCGAATAGTCTATGTGGGTCATCAGCATGTCTAACTCTTACAGCGGCGCTGGTAGCTTCAGGGTAGGGGACCAAGCAATCACGAAGATATTTAGGCTTATCACTTATAAGTGCTTTGAGAGTCAACAAGCAAATTTTAAATTCAATTCTAGCCTTAACAGGTAACCAATGTAGATCGATCAATGCAGGAGTTATTCTCTCCCTTAGTTTAACGCCTTTTATCAGTCTAGCCGCCCGGTTTTGCACATTTTGAAGCTTTCTTAGTAGTGTATTGGGCAATTTGTAGTACAGAGAATTGCAATAATCAAGCCTTGATATTACATGACTCATCACTAAAATTTTTGTACTGCCCTCTGTTAAAAATTTTCTAATAAATGCTATGTTTCTCAGGTGATAGTTACACACTTTCACTGTGTTCACAATTTGGTCCCTCATTGACAAATTACAGTCTATCAGTACACCCAAATTTTTCACAACAGGCACAATCCCAACATCAGCATCACCAATTTTTATACTTTGAATTAACTGGTAATTCTTCAAAACCACCTTTGTGCCAAAAAACATACATTCTGTTTTACCATCTTTTAATTTGAGCTTTTTCCTCTGCATCCATGTTTTTATTTCAGTCATTATCTCATCAATTTTCTTCTCTGTATCTTGTGTTGTTGAAATTGAGAGGTAAAACTGAGTATCATCTGCATATAGTTCAAAGCCCACTTTTTGTTTTTTCAAGATGTGTGATAGCTCGATAGTATATATGTTAAACAAAATAGGGCCCAGAACACTACCCTGTGGTACACCCTTCATAAGAATTCTCTCATTGGATCGGTTTCCATAAACTTCTACAATAGTCTTCCTATTCACTAAGTAACTTCGCAAAAATTTCAGTGCTTCCTCAGTCACTCCAATAGACTTTTAAGTCGTCAAGTAAGTAGTCATGCACAACAGTGTCAAAAGCAGCACTAAGATCTAACATAATCAAAATTCCACACTTTCCCTCATCAAGAAGACCTATCATATCATTCATTATTGAGCATAAGGTAGTTTCTGTAGAATGATTAGCTCTGTAGGCCGATTGATTTTCCGGGAATACCTCTAACTCATCAATATGCGCTCATAATTGCTCACTTATGACTTTTTCAATAAGCTTTGACATGTAGGATAAATTTGAAATGGGCCTATATGAATTTAGCTCGTTTACATCACCTTTTCCTTTGTAAATTGGTTTGATCAACGCAGTTTTTTCACAGCTAGGAAAACAGGATTGTGATATATTTAGGTTAATTATGTTCAGGTAAATATTATATACAACTTGCTTGTTTGGAGCTTCACGTATTGAACTGTTTAGGAAAGGGTCGTTTCCACAATATGTATTCTTCATCTCTCTCATAACCTTTAACAAGTCGCACATATTTATTTCCTTAAATTTTATTAACTTCTTTCCCTCCTTCACTGGCATAGCTGACTGTCCTTCCAAGTGATTTTGGGGGAAACCTCTATAGATTTTATCAATTTTTTCATTGAAGAATATAGCAAATCTCTCTGCACAAACATTGTCAGGCAAGACGTATTTTTTTTTAATCCCATCAAATCGTCAAGGTTTTTGTGAAAGTCCTTCATGTTATTGGTTTTTTTACATTCGCCGTTGTAGAATTTTCTTTTTGTTTTTTCTAACAGGATGTTATAGTCATTTCTGGCTTTATTATATAGATTTCTGGCTTGTGAGGATTTGGCTCTTTTCCATCTACCTTCCATCTTACGTCTGTGTCTTTTTGCCTTTAATAGCTCACTATTATACCATTTAACATTTTCGCGTACAACTATTTGTTTGTTCTTTATGGGACACATGGTATCGTACATTTTTCCAAAATTGTCGTTGTATTTCTTGGTATAACACCCAACACATTCTCTGTCTACCATATGTTCACATTGTATGTTCTCACAAGACATTTGCGCTACACTAGCTTCAATAAAATTCTCAGCATCAAAATTTTCCCGTTCCCTTTATGTGATCCATTTTTTCAATACTCTGGTGCAATTTATATTAACATCAAAAGTGATGAGTTTGTGTTTTTGAGATCTCAAAGTCTGGTTCCACTTCAAGGTTTTTTATTAGGTCTGAGTCTTTTCCACATATGACCAAGTCGAGTGTATGACCACCTACTGACGTTGATACCGAAACACTGTTTATTAAATTAAACATCTCAAATACTTCCTTGAGTTCTTTAGTCTTATAATCGTTTTCATCATCTACCCAACAATTAAAGTCACCACCAATTAATGTATTCTTAATATCGTCCACCACACCCACAAGAATACTAAATTCTTCAATGAATTTCCTCATATTACTCCCTGGTGGTCTATATAATGATATTATATTCAATACCTTATTGTTTCTTGTCAGTTTTAAACAGATATATTCAAACGTTTCAAATACTATTTCATTCATGATAGAAACCCTAGAGAAGGTTTTCGACACAAAGACACCCACTCCTCCTCCAGTTTTGTCCTTTCTAGGTACGTGGTAGAAATCGTGAGTACACGGCGTCATCTCCTGAATCTTTGAGTTATCACTAATATTTCCCTGCAACCAAGTTTCCGTTAATAAGCATAAATCTAATTCCATTTCGTTAGCAAGATTTCTAATCTTTATGGTTTTATTCCCCACTGATTGAATATTTATTAGACCACACTTAACCAATGGGCTAGACTCCATGATCGGTTCTATTTTTTATCCTGGTAAGCTCCTCCTTGTATACTTTACAGTTATCATCATATGTCTTATGATTCGTATCATTGTAATTCCTCACTGTGCAGTTATGCCACTTTAACGTATTTACAGTACAATCCGTGGTTCGATGATCCTGGCTACACTTGGCACATACCTGAGT
This sequence comes from Palaemon carinicauda, assembly GCF_036898095.1. Classification (NCBI taxonomy): domain Eukaryota; kingdom Metazoa; phylum Arthropoda; class Malacostraca; order Decapoda; family Palaemonidae; genus Palaemon; species Palaemon carinicauda. The sequence continues at coordinate 23,580,352 of NC_090746.1, forward strand.
CTTGCTACAATTTTCGGCAGTAATTCCATTTCGTTAACAAGATTTCTAATCTTTATGGTTTCATTCCCCACTGATTGAATATTTATTGGACCACACTTAACCAATGGGCTAGACTCCATGATCGGTTCTATTTTTTATCCTGGTAAGCTCCTCCTTGTATACTTTACAGTTATCATCATATGTCTTATGATTCGTATCATTGTAATTCCTCACTGTGCAGTTATGACACTTTAACGTATTTACAGTACAATCCGTGGTTCGATGGTCCTGGCTACACTTGGCACATACCTGAGTCTTGCTACAATTATCGGCAGTATGACCAAATTCCTGGCATTTATAACACTGAAATACATTGTAGGAATCATAAATTTTGCAGCATCCTCCAAGCGTGGTATATACTCTATCATCCCTTTTACGGAAGACTTTCCTTATAGTTGGACTACACTTTATGATGACATGTAATTTACTGCTTTGTCTTGATTTAAACTTCCTGATCAATTTAAAGTCCTCTTCATTTTCACATATATCATTCAACCATTCATTCTTCTCCATTATACTGGCAATTATATCATCATCATTTTCATCAATATTGCAGACCTTTACTTTTAATTTCCTTTTGAGAGATGTTATGTTTACTCTAGTTTCCCAGTAACCACAGCTACTTTTACCCTTCCTTATCAATTACTTTATTACTTTCAAACTCGCTTAACAACTCCTGCTGCTGCTACTTTTTTCTGACCTCCAGTAACCACAATTGCTTTTTACCCTCGTTTCCAATCTGTGGAATTAAGTATCTCTCCTTACAGTTTCTGCTCTTTAATAAAATCGTTTCGCAAAAGTCGCCGCTACTTCCCCCTTTTGTCTCATATTTACACCTATTAAAGTTCGACTCTTCTCCCCGTTACATCTGATATTACAAGTCTCATTTCCAAAATTTAGTTTACCTCTTCTCTCGCTTTCCAGGTACTGCAAATATTTCTAACGTCATTTCACAAAGACGAAGAAGAAGAAGAAGAAGGGAAAATGCATATGGACGGTATCCCACACAAAAAGACATGCAGATGTTATTTTCACCAGAAGTGAAAGTTCTCTTGACAACCAAGAGCTTCCCCTCGTCCCTCAGGAGTTCCACCCCTTTCCCTCCCTTCCTCCTCCTCCTCCACTTGCGAGTCCTCCTGATAGTGGCAATCCTTTCGCAATAAACTCAGAGCGCATATTTAAAATGTGCTTAGCTCTTGACGAATGCTGGGCAGAAGGGATTCTTTACATGGCCGTGTTTAAAGCGTTCGCCGCCTCTGGGCTCTAGAGTTTTTGTTTTCCTTAGTGGTAGAAAGGAACGAACGATGAAGAGAAGCAGTTAAGATTTATTTTAAAAGATGATGTTACACATTTACACCATTATCTTGGTCGAGAGAATATACAAATAAGTATAAAAACTGTTACACATTCGCTTGGATAAATGAATTTTGCGTTTAGGCAACTTTAAAGAGATAGCAATGTCGTAAAAACGGGGAGCCTCGTTATGTTAATGAAACGATATGCAAATTTCATGAAAAACATTATACAATCCCTCTTTTACTTTTACTAATCATGTTTGCACAAAGATTCTATTTTTCTCAAATTGCTTTCCATTTCTGTGCCATATGCGTTTAGTATCGCAGCATTTCCTCCAATCGTAACATCTTGCAAATATAATCTCAAAACAAACCCACTGCACTTTTCCAATCGTCCCGGAAGAATTGCTTAAAATATAATTAATGTTCTTTCCTTTGTAGTGCATCTTTAAGCAACACAAATACTCATTGGTCACCTCTCTTACATTTATATACAACTCTTTCCCCTTGGTTTTTGAGATACAACTTTTTTCAACATTTGCGAGGGCGCAAAGCCAGTGAATGTAGGAATGAGAGGTAAAGACCAAACCTGTCTGAAGTAACCAAAAGAACTTGCAATGTGGCTATTAACGGTAATGTCGAGAAAACTGTGAGGACAGACGAAAGCCTGCGAAGGTTCCATGAAAGGTTATTTGGACCACGAATGGCTAATAACGAGATTGGATGGAAGAGCTTTTGGGTGAAAGATTCTCTGCTCGTCAAAGTTTGTAAAATTTTAAGTCGCGGAAGTGTTAAGGGTTCCAAAAGCCATAAGAGATGACAATGAAAGAAATGGTGTTGTTGGCAGGAAAGCAAATTCGAGAAGTAAATGGAAAAGAGATGATATTGTGGAAATGTGTAAGGAAAGGAATAGAAAGGACCTTAGTAAGACTAGTCTCTCTTCAGGAGAATGGACGGTGTTTCATAAGTAGGGAGAGAAGTATGTTTTTTTACATAAAACGTAAAACAATTTATTCATCTGAAAATACATATTAAAATAAATATTCATAGACACGCTCGCATTGGTAGCGCCAATGCTTTCATTTACGGGTAGACAGATCATTGGGCAGTGGGCCAGGAGCCATCCACGACCTAACAAACGTAACAAGTACTGTAACCTCTCCTACTAACGTACGTGTGTATATATATATATATATATATATATATATATATATATATATATATATATATATATATATACTGTGAAAACATGCATGTGTTGCAGAAATATGACAATTGTATTAATCATAAACTGCTTTCAACTTCGTATTTAATATTCTTTGAGCTTTATGCTCTTTACAGGGAAAGCATGAAAGAAAAGACCCTTATCATAAATGTTCTATGATAAGAAAGTTCCTGCTGCTTCGGCTTTAACTTCGTTATCTTAAATCCTCCATTTTTGCTTCTCCTGGTAAAGAAAAAAAACAACATTCACATGTGGGCGAACATTCTAAATTGAGCACTATAAAGAATACTCTCTCTCTCTCTCTCTCTCTCTCTCTCTCTCTCTCTCTCTCTCTCTCTCTCTCTCTCTCTCTCTCTCTCTCTCTCTCTCTCTCTCTCTCTCTACAGCATCTGCATATTTTCATGCATTTCAAATATATTGCAAAACGATGGATGGCATCTCGAGAAATGAGTTTCTTATGGCGATGTCTTTCCTTTTATGTGAAGAAATAACTAGAGCGTAATTTTAAGGGGAAACTTGATCCATAGGAATTTTGTATAAACATTTTCATCGACTTCAAAGAAAGGCAATCAATGGTAAACGAGTATCATGCATTTGTAAATAGGTGAACAGAAAACATTAACTCTTAGAAGAATATAACCAATACGAACAATTGTATTGATAATAAAAATAATAATAGCACTAATAATGATACCAATAACAATGATCATTAATAGACTGTAAACATTATCAATATCAAACTTAAAATGGGCAATCGTTCACATGGAACTGGCCTAACCAGTTACTGACTTTCAAACCAAACTTCCACATAGAATGTTAATAGGATGAACAAACAAAATGTTATGTATGCAAATAATAACATTGTAAATATCTAAACAATAACAATGATAAACCAAATAAAGACATTTTGAATATCATCTCAAATGCTTCTAATAACCAACAAAAACACAACCGATAGGAAAGCCGTTCTGTTTGTAGATTTTTGAAAAAAGAAATGAGAGGCCGCCGGTATTGGCTTATATCACGTCGGTAATAAGACAGGATGTGGTTTTTGGTGCTTTGCAAATTGATTAATTTGCTCCAAATGAAAAGAGACTGCGAAAAAGTATCATATTCACAAGGAAAAGGTCCTTAGGAAAACAAGCAGCAGACTTCAAATGAAAAGCTAATCTGCAAATGAACATCTTGTTTAATCGAAAAGGTATATTACAGCTAAACTAACTTGGAAAGTTCTCAGGTTAAAGGCCACTCATGATTGACAGAGGCAAGGGACAGTGACACTGCCCTATCAAGCAGGAGAATAGAGACCGACCTTATATATATATATATATATATATATATATATATATATATATATATATATATATATATATATATATATATTTATATATATATATAAACATATATATATATATATATATATATATATATATATATATATATATATATATATATATGATCAACGTCCAAGTCCCCACCCCACCAAAGCTAGGACCAAGGAGGGCCAAGCAATGGCCACTGATGGCTCAGCAGATAGACCTCTCGGCTCTACCAAACACCCCCATCCTTAGCTCACAAGAATGGTGAGGTTGCAGTGACGAAAGGAACTAACAAGTTTGAGCGGGACTCGAACTCCAGTCTGGCGTTCACCAGTCAGGGACGTTACCGCATCGGTCACAACAACCCCTAGTTAAGCAAATCGAGTTGCACGTTGCAGATGAAAAGGCATTCAGTAAAACAATCTTCATGCTCTAAAAATAAAATTAATCTGCCGAAGTAGTTGGATACTTTATCTGAAAAGACGAAAAATTCGCTTCATGCAACTTAAAAGTGTTGTTTGCGAATCAAATAACACATTTGCTCTACAACTAAGTGGTGGACCACCAACCTGATGGCAGTGGGCTGATGGTGAGGTTGGGGTGAGGCAAAAGCTGTGCTTGGGGGTGACGGGGGGGGGGGGGGGGGGATTAAGAGTATTTAAACAATAAATAGCTTACTTTTTTCTTTTTTTCACAGAATCTTGATGACAAAACATGTCATACAGTCGAATGCAGTTTATAAATGCTAAAATGGACATTGCGATTGTTCGGTTACTTAGTTTACAGTCTATCAAGGCTAGAGAGGGGGGGGGGAGCTAGGTTTATACCTGGAAGCCATGGGGGCCGCCAGCCGGAAGTTTTGGAACCACTGCTCTACCTGAAAGTGAGTTTTGCGAATTGATTAGCAATAACTGAAAAGAAACTGCAAAACGTGAATCATGGTCTAATTGAAAAGGAGCGCTACAAATTGAGTTGCATGGTTCAATTGAAAAGACACCGAGTAATAGGAATATCCTACTAAACCTTACGTGCTTCTCTAAAAAGACACTTGTTTTCTATAAAAAATGTTGCACTGCAAGAGGAATATCAAGCTTCTATTGAATAGACACCTTGCTAAATGAATAAGAGGTTTTAAAAGAAAAAATGCTACAATTTTAGTGGCATGCTTCAAGAGAAAAGAAAAAACAAGGGGAAAAAAGAGTTTATCTCTAACCGAAAATGAAAACTGCAAAAGGAGTAACATTCTCCAATTTAAATGCATCTTACTAAACAAGAACCATAAAACAAAAGGTGCTCTGTAAACCAAGTAGCATAATAAAACTGAAAAGGCACAGCAAAATATGAGGATGATGCTCTAATTGAAAACGTCCTTTTCAAAGGAAGTATAATCTTCTTATTGAAAAGGCACTGCACAAAGCGACAAGCAGTCTATTATTAGTATCATCATTATTACTACCTAGGCTACAATCCTAGTTAGAAAAGCAGGATGCTTTAAGCCTAAGGCCTACAACAGAAAAAATAGCCCAATGAGGAAAAAAAAACAATGAAATATATAAACTACAAGAGAAGTAATGAACAATTAAAATGAAACATTAAAAAACAGTAACACTAAAATAGATCTTTCATATATAAACAATAAAAACACGAGGAAGAGAAATAAGATAGTGTGTACCCGTGTGTCCCCTCAAGCAAGACAGTAGATGACCATGGTACAGAGGCTATGGCATTACCCAAGACTATAAAATAATGTTTTGATTCTGGAGTGTCCTCCCAGAAAAACTGTTTACCATAGCTAAAGAGTCTCTTCTACCCTTACCAAGAGGAAAGTAGCCACTTAACATTTACAGTGCATTAGATTTATTTGGTAACCTTTGTGGTGTCATGTCTAAAAAGATAGGAGAATGTGGAAAAAAATATGCTGGACTATTCGGGATATGTGTATGCAAAGAAAAAATGAGCCGTAACCAGAGATGGATTCAGTGTATTACTATCTGGCCTGTCAAAGAACCCATAAATCTGTCGAGGTAATATCTCAACGAGTGGCTGGTGCCCTGGCCAACCTCCAACCTAGTCTAAGACAAGAGGTTCTCAACCAGGGGGGAATTTCCTCTGACGGAGAAATTCAGGTTTTCGGGGATTTATTTCTTTATGGATATGATTTGGAATCCTCTTTATACGGCAGACAATCTTGAAAAGGAGGAGGAATGCCATTCTGACACAGTGAGAGGGATGCATGGGACAAGCAAGGCTGAGAACACTGGTCTAAGAGGAAAGGCATATTGCAGAGTCACATCCCCTAATAGAAAAGAGGATCTGTAAAAGAGCTTGGATGCCACCATAGAGAGGGTACTGCTTAAAGCAATTCATATCTCTAATTAACGACATTCATTTATGTAATGACAATAATATCTTGTTGGAATAAACCTTGCGAAAATGAGCCAATAAAATAATTTTTGATGCTTTTTTAAATCAAAAAACCATTTTTACAAAGAAATCTCTGATGACAATGTTGTATAGGCAAAAACCCAAACCTACGCGTAGGCTAACCTTCAAACGGAAAAGTAATATTAAAAAAATATACAATTAAAGCCACAGGCCATCTGGAATTCACAGGAAAAAAAATGGGATGATCAAAAAATTCTTACTTTTGCTGAAACTTTGTCTTGCATCTCGCTCCCTTCATTAGCTCTAGATCCGTTAAGACGTTATTAAAAGCCTGATGAAAATGATCACTCATTTGGGAATCCCGAATAACGATATTAGGAATTTCATCATCAGCATATTATTCCAATCCATTTCACTGTCTAGCAATTATGCCTCTGCTATAAACCAAGTATACCACCTCATAAAACATTGATCATAAGTTTAGGATTCCTAAAACCTCCAACCACAGCACCTCTTAGCTCTTAATACCTTGAATACGAAGCGTCGGACACCAAGTGTTGTGAATTTATAGCAGCAATTTCTAGTCCACTGCAGGACAAAGGCCTCAAACATGTCCTCATTCATATCTGGGGTTTTGCCAGTTTTCGTCACCACGCTGGCTAGCGCAGATTGGTGATGGTGGGAGACTTCAGTCTGATTCCTCACAGAAAACCAATCTAGTATTGGTGTCCTTGCTTAGTAGAGCTTTGCTGATCATGGCGATATACAAAACCTTCCACTACGTTAAGCTATCCTCAATTACATGCAACTGGTCAGAATTAAATGGCCATAGAGCCTTGGGGATTGTTGAACATTTTGACAGAGACTGATACAGATTTTTCTGGCGTCTTCACATCAGACGTCATTGATGACGTAAAACATTGAAGATAATCTTTCCATAATAACAAGAAGTGCTGGAAGATCAAGAGATTGGTTTGTTTTAGTAGCATGTGGTTTTCATATGTTTCTACAAAAACACAGAAACACACACACACACACAATATATATATATATATATATATATATATATATATATATATATATATATATATATATATATATATATATACAGTAGAGTACAGTGATTTGTTATGGGCACTGTTTTCCAGTTTCTTATCTAGAATAATACTACATAAAGAAAGAACATTAATACACATACAGAAATGGGTTTGGGGAAAGTGCTCGTCATACCTTTTAGAAATATTTGGAAATCAATCTCACATTTTCTATTCCAACTATCTAAGGGAATCTTTGATTATTTTAATATATTTCTGACCAGTAGGGAAATTGGGTGTGAATAGGCCTAGGATCACAGCTACCAAAAAGAGGGTCAGCATTCAAAGACTACCTACACTGTTAAAGAAATTGCATTAAAAAAACGGTAAATGTCTGACAACATTTATTCCAGGTTTTTTACCGTTTCAAAAATGGATATATTGACGTAGAGTGACATTACGGTCACCAACCCGTAAAAGATAATAACCAAGTAAGATAAAATTACGGTCACCTGTAATTTACTGAAATACGGTCGAGAACAGTATATTTTCACGGGTAATTTCCGATTGAAATTACGGTTTTTTTAAACAGCGACTCTTATATGGTTATTTTTTACTACATTTGCGTTCTTACTTGACAATAATCAATACTTTCGCTCCTGTAGTTAATTTTGAGTGTGGAGTGGTAATTATAACAACTAATATAAACTTTGGCTTTACATTTGCCATGATAAGTATGCATGTAAAGTGAGTAGATCGGCCTTACAATAATTAAGTAAAGAATGGTTTTGTAAACAGAAATCAAGGTGCACCTGTAATCATGGAATTGGCGATAAAATGGAATTGTCGAAAAGCATCGAGTGGTCCATTTAAGAATCTTAAATTCTTTATATTATCAAACTGAATTACAAGGCCTGGGATTAAATATCTACCAGGTGTAATCAAAAGCGTAACATGATAAGTTATGTAACAACGTAGAATGATTTCAAATAAAAATGGATTTAATTTGGTAACTAAATAGACAGATGGGATAAATTATTTACCCTTACTTTCGAATAAATTTGATTAAAGAGGGAAATAACCTTTAATGCAACTAATAAAAGAATCAAATCTAAAATCGACCAATATTCAATTTTAAAGCACACCCTAATTAAAATAAATATATAGAGATAAATTGAGATGACACATCATCGTAGTTTAAATTACCTGCTTAACACGACAGTTTTCACTTTCATTTACAACTGTATAAAATTAATGAATATTAACGTCTGGGGGTTGAAGCAGGGAAAGTAATTTATCATCCAAATAAGTATAATTGTGGCAAATGAATATTGCTTCGTGAATTCAGAATTTTAGTAATTTCATCTTCAAAAGAAAGAAAATTAGCCGGAATATTAAAATTATGAAAAAAAAAAAAATGGTAAAAAACGGTATCAAAAGAATAAAATGCTAGTAATGGGGTAAAATAGGCGCAACAAAAGGAAGAGAAATGGGGGTAAAATAGGAAAAAAGGAGGTAAGGATCTCTTCCAGTCCTAAAAAAAGGAGAGAGAGAGAGCATTGCAAATCCCTTGGACAAATGTGGCGAAGGCAAGTCAAAAGCCAAAAGGCTTAAATGAAGGTCGTGAATCCTTTTGTCATTCTCTCCAGAGACATTTCCGATTGGGTTTCGTCTGCTAAAATAATTGATAATAAAGTATGATATTAAATATTTGTTTCCACATTGCTTGAAATATACATAGGTAATGTTGGTCATCCTGTGTTGAACAAAATTTTAAAAATTGTTTCGTTTCCATCGTTGGGAATAATGACTATTAAATTCTTTTTTTCATGATTCTTATAAATATCATAGATTTGTTATTTGTGCATCATATGATATCTTTATCTTGCTTGATAGAGCTTTCAATGTAGGAAAAATTAAGATTTTGAGATAAGCGTTGTAGTTGCCAGTTAGTGAATTTCTAAAGAAATCCTCTGAATTTTATTACATCAGTTTTGACGCCAACTGTACGTCTTTCACGTTTACGGGAGTTGATGGATACCTCCTGGTACTGGTCATAAATAGCTTACTCTTTATGACTTCGAGATACTGATTTCCTGTTCCACTGTTGTATTCTTTGGCCAGGAGACATGGTACACATTGCATTAGGATCATTGATTTCAACTTCAGGCTGAATAGTTGAATGTTTTAATACTGCAAGATGGTTGACAAAAGAGGATTTGTTGCCTTTCCTCATTATTACTATTATTACTTGCAAAGCCACAACCCTAGTTGGAAAAGCAGGATGCTAAAAGCCCAGGGGCTCAAACAGGGAAAATAGCCCAGTGAAGAAAGGAAACAAGGAAAAATGAAATCTTTAAGAGTAACAACATTAAAATAAATATCCGCTATATAAACTATAAACACTTTAACAAAACAAGAGGAAGGGAAACGACAGAACAGCATGCCCGAGTATACCCTCAAGCAAGAAAATTCTAACCTAAGACAAGAGGTGGACAATGGTATAGAGGCTATGGCACTAGCCAAGACTAGAGAACAATGATTTGATTTGAGTGTCCTTCTCCTAGAAGAACTGCTTACCATAGCTAAAGAGTCTCTTCTACCCCTAAAAAGAGTAAATTGGCCACTGAACAATTACAGTGCAGTAACCCCTTGGGTGAAGAAGAACTCTTTGGTAATCTCAGTGTTGTTAAATGTATGAGGACATAGGAGAATAAGTAAAGAATAGGCCAGATTATTCGCTGTGTGCGTGTGTAGGCAAAGGGATAATGAACCGTAACTAGAGAGAAGGATCCAATGTAGTACTGTCTGGCCAATCAAAAGACCCCATGTCTCTCTAGTGGTAGTATCTCAACGGGTAGCTGGTGCCCTGGCCAATCTACTACGTGTCACCATATTCATCGAACAGACTGAATGAGATGGGTGCCAGTTTCTAACCGAGAACAACCTTTAGGTAAAGGCCCCTGCGAACACTTGTCACCAGCATTCTTGCTTAATACCTATCTGTGTCATACACTGCCTTGTCTCCGACTCTGACTCCTGTCTTCACTGTCTCCATAATGAGCAAATATTTTTCTTTTTTGTTTCACTGGTTCATAGAAACCTGGTAGCTATATGTGGCCCAAAAGCAACAGCATCCTGCACATTGCATTTTAATATCTGCAGTGCACCCATTGACATGTTTATAAGCTTTTAATTTGAGGATTTCAGAGATTGGATGCATTTCCGTAGTTCTGTCCGTATAATTTTCTGTCTGTTCATTGCATCGAGCTCAACTCTTTGTGATCCTTGCTCATGAGGCATTTTCATTGATTCATTCCCTTTAACACTGATACTATCTTCATCCTTAAACAGTGTATCCACAGATAGAGGAACCGTGTTGCAGACACCATGTGAAAGGATCCATCATGCCACCTTATCTGATGACTGGGTAATATCATCAAGTCCACCTCTTGCTTTTCCATACAGGTCACAAAACACAACATTCCATGGCCCTTCTATATGGCAGCAGACATGCTCACCTCTTAGGAACATATTCTCGGTTTCCTTTGGAAGAAGAGCTTTTTTCTTGGACATGTCATCATCATCAAGTACGGGGTGTTCGATGTCGAACGGCCGTGGCCCTCTGCACAAAACATCTCCATTCATTCCGGTCTTGAGCCTTCCTTTCCATCTCCACCATCGTTAGCCCGCACATCTCCATGATATTGTCACTCAATCTAGTTTTAGGCCTTCCTCTCGTTCTTGTACCATAGACTGATCCAATTAGTAGCGTTCTTTCCAGAGTATTGTGTTTCCGAACCTGGTGTCCAATAAAAGTTAGTTTTCTTTCATCCAAAATGTCAAGTAATCTTTTTTCGATATTGATCTTTTGTAGAACTTCCACGTTAGTCTTTTTCTTAATCTAGCTTATCCTAAGGACTCTTTTGTAACAACATAGTTCAAAACTTTCTAATCTTTTCCGATCTGTAGCTTTTAAAACCCAACATTCTGAACCGTATGATGCGATGGGGAAAACAAGTGATTTGAGAAGCCACTTCTTTGTGTTTAGAGTGATATCTCTGTCTTTCCACATATTGGACATGTACCATGTGGATTACTTGGCATAATTCCAGTGTGCTGTAGCAAAGAAGTACGGTATCATTTGTTTAACACAATACAAGCGTAGAAACCGATTTGCTTCTCTCTCTGCGTGAATGGAGGACAAGGGAAGCCAAACTGGTATTATACGAAATTCTATCCCCGTTTCCCTAATGGTTACTGTCTGGCATCCTCAAGCTTTGATTGCATGCTTTCAAGAAACTCTTCAAAAAGGGCAGTGGTTACCATACAAAATCCTAACACTGCCTTTAGCCAGATCTTTCCATTCACCATATTTGCCGTTCCCCGAAAAAGCAGACTTCAGGATCTCTTGAAACCTAATGCCTTTCATAAGGTTTCCAATACAACCTAAAAATAACATCAACAAATGCATTCCTCCAGGGCATACAACTAGATGCCTCCACCGATCTGGATCAGACCATTTTGCTTTTAGGATGACCTTGTATAGCTGCATGTCAGCTACCATGTGAATGCAGGGTTGACCATGTGACAGGAAAAACGTTTCAGCATGTAGCAAAATCATCAACACAGTATCATGATGGGATGGAGTGTCCCCAATCAAGGGACCAAAACATATTTTGTTGGACTTGCTTCGATCACAGTATTTCTAGTTGTGCTTTTCATATACATTTAGACATACAAAGACAAGATATAGAACATTGACATTTTCAAAGTCTTAATTTCAAGAAGATAAAGCTGGAAATGTTGTCTGATTTCAACAGTAGCTGACCAAATTGCTTATAAAAGAGGGGATATTCATTAGCATATATAAATAAATTTGCCCAAAGGCACCCAAGTAGCATCCGTCGGATTCTTGTTCAAGACGTGGATAAGGAATAAACAACCAAAACCCTTTGTATATACTCTAAAGCAAGGTTCACATAAAACACCACCCATCTCGTGGACTAAAAAGTTTAAAATTATTAAAAAAATATGTAGAAACTACGAAATTAATTTTCAAATATTGTTCAACAGAAACTTGAGATTCTTTAAAATTTCCCAGATTAACTTCGAATTACTAGTATTATCTTTTACAAGGCTTCACATTACCTCATGACCATTCCACCAGGCCCCTTCAGATAAAGAACCCATCCCATCGCTGCATCGGTTTCGATGTTGCTTCTTCGGAGTTGTTATCACTTGTCCAACAAAACCCTATTTATAAAGTTTTCTTGCCCTTTAAGAAATGCAGACTTTTAAACCCCGTTGGTCCCCAGTTCGAATGGGAGCCTTGACGAAGAGCCATCGATAATGGTTTTGAAACAGCTGTCAACAATAGATACTAAATGGAACATCTTAGTTGCAGTTTTTAACTTTCTATTAATCATGAATGGATTTTCTTAATTTAAAAATAAGTATTCTTCGGGTATTGGACCCCACACATACATCATATAGTAATTGCATATGCAGTATATATGTGTATATATATGTATATATATGTATATATATATATATATATATATATATATATATTTATATATATATATATATATATATATATATATATATATATATATATATTTTAATTACCTCAAGCCACGGAAGGAGATTAGGGAAAAGTTGGAGTGCAAGCCATCAAGAGGCCCTTGTCTCATTTGGTCGTAATGGAATTAATATAATGAAATAGTTACGCACCTCTTACGTAGTTTATTCATTCATACATTTATACGTATTGGCTAGACAATTCTTTGATAATATGTAACTGTACATTGCAATATCAAATATTATAAGTGTTTCTTTCTACACACACGCACATTACAGATACCCACACGGCAATAACTCATACACATATATATACACACATTTTATATATATATATATATATATATATATATATATATATATATATATATATATATATATATATATATATATATATATATATATATATGGTCAATACAGTACAATGTCCAGTGACAAATGAGGATTCAATGAAATGAAGTTGGTATAGTTCAAAATGAAAAGATTCTCGCCTTAATTAAAGGTTCCTCAGATGAGCCTCTCTAAATGTAAATGAAGGAGTCTACGACTAATTCCTCGTAACTAAATTTAGGTCCCACTGTCGAGTTACTTAATGGTCCAAAAAGTTCCTGGCGAGGGTTGTTCTTTCTACATCCGAATGGGATATTTGAAAGGATCTCAACTTCGCTCCGTTAATCATCCTGTATTTGGGCAATTGCATTACTTGTGCTATTTTCTTTATATATTATAATAATGTATGCGACCTGTCAAAATGAACGACAAATAATTAGGTATGCACATATACGCTTACACACATTCAACTCTTCCCACCCCTCTCCCTTTTCCACTCGGGGTATCCCCTCTCACTGAGCACTGAGTGTGACCAGAAAGATATATATATATATATATATATATATATATATATATATATATATATATATATATATATATATATATATATATATATATATATATATAACACCTACCAGACAGACACTCGCTCTTTCTTATATAATGGAGATTTCCAACCCTTAGCCTAACGGGATATAATTCATCTTGTTATACGAAGAGATTAATCTCTCATTATGAAGTACAGTTGGACACATGAATTTCTGTCAGACCTCGGTCTGAGGAAGTGCACCTTATCATACCCTTACTGCTCAGCTAGTTCTTGTGTTTAGCCCCACAAACTCCCTCTATAACCTCTACCTACACTATCTGTTTGGCTACTCGCAGCGCAGTAAGCATGTGACAGGGTGCACTTCCTCAGAGCGAGGTGGGCCAGGAATTCCTGTGTCCGACTGTATTGATAATATTGGGTAAAATAAAGTCATTAAGAAAACGTTCTCCTTAAAGGAATGACTAATATAAGTTCCTGAACACAGCCGTATTTTTCCTCCATGTCACTCTTGGACTTTAGATGCTTTACCCTAAATGACAGAATCTCGAACTCCTTGATTATTGATAATCTTCTCTCAAGAGAAATAGAAAAAGTAATTTAGGCAAAGTTTAACAAAATGTTAGTCTTTTTTAATTAATAAATAAAAGAATGAGACATAATCAAGCAAAATAGGAATCTTCCATAGATCCCGGCTATCATTCGTCGTTCAGCCTCTCAATTTTGAGTATTGCTATCCATTTATATAAAAATAGCTTGCCTTTAAATACAATTTCTAATAAGCTATTCCCGATTCCACGTTGATATTAAGCACATAACTCTTTGAATATGTATTTATGCAAAGTTCAATATAAGACAATAACAAAAATAACTGTTTCTAGTCCACTGCAGGACAAAGGCCAAATGCATGTCCTTTGTCATGTCTGGGATTTGACCATTTGCATCACCACGCTGGCAAGTGCTAATTGGTGATGGTGGGAGACTTTCGTGTGATCGCTAGGTTGGTTTAACCTAGTATGGGTGACCCTGACTAGTACACCTTTGTTGATCATGGGGATACATAAACCCTTTCACCACTCAATATGCATGTAAACATATTGTATAAATATGTATGTATTATCATAAATATTTTTGTATAAATTTAAGAATAGATATTGAGTATGCTTAAATAAGGGGTTAAATAAACTAACCTATATTAGGCAAGTTTATTTTCATTCGAGTGTTTTTTGTTTCTTAATATACATTCAAAACTTGTCCATAAATTTTTTCCTGTGATAAGAGATAAAATGGGAACAAAAGGCGCATGTAACCATTTTTGTTCTGAACCGCTTGAGTATTTATTCTCTATTTTATTCAGGCTGCATGTCACGTTAAAAATGATGGAGACGACTTTCCTCTTTTTCGTTTTCTTTTTCCTGGGGAGTTCAGGGAACGACAATGCATTTCCTAAAGTGTAGGACTCTCGCTTACTTTTACTAGTTTGCCTCTTTATTTGGCATACATCGCTTTTCATGTCATGTATCCTTAACGCTATACATACGCAAATTCGATGAATTAAGTTTACTGAAATTTAAAGTAAAAGTGAAAATTAAAAAAAAAATATCTCCACAAACCTCATAGAAACAACGGAAGCAGACTTTATCAGGTCACTCTACCCATCATATATACGTGTGATGAGTGTCGAATGGACAGTGTGTCGAAAGACAAAGTGTTGAATGGACAGAATGTCGAATGGACAGAGTGTCGAACAGACAAAGTATCGAAAGAGAGATAGAATAACGTATCCATTTATTTAATGACCTAAATAATCTTTAATATATAACAATGTTTACATTGATATATCCTTACACTCACATTCTAGAGAAAGAGCTTGAGAATAGAGTATCCAGTTGTCTAATGACTGAAATTACTCATTATCAAATCAACCTTTAGCTATATAATATTATTTACATTATTATATCTGTTACAGATATACAGTATTCAGTCTGTTTGAGATTCACTCACCAGAGATTCCAAAGTTTCAATTCAAATTTCCATTATAGCAAACCCATCATAATGGAAATAATCAAGACTCAAATGGTGGAAAGAAACTGCTACACGAACGTTATGCATACGTGATAGATAAAGTGATTAATGAACAAATTTATTGAAAATGTGAAAACGACACCATTGTAACGGCAGAGTAATAACGCAAGGTAAAGCAATTTGCAAAACTAAAGAGCATTCACATCAGCAAGACAGTTATCATATTGATGCTATAAAAGTTAGAGTGTTATATATAAGATTAAAATTCATTCTCAACATTCTGAAGAAATTCCATCATCTATGATAAATCAATGCACAAACTATGTTCCAGTTTTTCCATAGTTGGAAAGCTTCCAAGTAGGAATCTCTAGCTCGGACAATAAGGACAGTTCGCAATTCAACTTATAACGGAGAAAACTTAGACTGTAACAACAAGGGGAGACCCATTCTTATTATTTGATGAAAATGGTGTAAAAACAAGTTCAATAACCCAGAATCTCAATACTTTGAGGTCCAATAGAAGATGGTTCTGTGATGGAACTTTCAAGTCGGCCCCTATTGGAAAACAACTATATACCATTATTGATGTTATTGATCAAAATAGGACTTTACCGTTAGTGTACTGCATTACCAAAAAAATAGATGAGACTACTTATTCCATTATTTTTTATTTCACGAGAGAGTTGCAAACGATTTGCCAAGGAGCAATAAGTTCGTTGAAGGTTGGCATAATGCATTTCATAGAAGAGTGAAGATTTGCCACCCAACACAGGACAAGCTTTTAAGAAAACTTTGTATGGAGCAGGGCAACACTGAAATGATTCTAGAGCAAATTCAACAAGGCTGAGATGTAAGAAGAAAATAAAAAAAAATATACTATCCTTACCCTAAGACTAAAAAGTATTTTTGATACATACGGCGTCGGTCCTGGATTAGAATATCTTAGAACCATCGCTTACATTTCTATTTTCCTATTTCATATTTTCTCATAAATATAATTTTTTACTGCTTATATTGATGTATTAATTATAATCCTTAATACATTTTATCTTTTCCAAACATTCTCTGTTCGACACCCAGTCTGTTTGACATTCTGTCCATTCGACACTTTGCCTTCCGACATTCTGTCTTTCGACACACTGTCCTAATACCCAAATATATATATATATATATATATATATATATATATATATATATATATATATATATATATATATATATATCAATGTGCAAGATATATGTGATCGACATACAAAATTAAGCATCAATCGAGAATTAATCTTAGTCATCGACAATATATAAAGATATATATTCAAATAAACCGGCAAGATTTTACAACCTCATAACTGTTTAAACAGCTTAAATAGCAACGCTTATGATCTCGTAAGCAACTCGACTGATACTTGACATTGACAATATACATTATACAATATTGGCTTTGAAAATAGGATGGTACTGAAGATAAGGACATTACATTCAATATTTACATGGTTCACCGAACAATTCTAACTTGTCATTATTTTCCTAAGACATGAAAGTATTTTGAACAAAACAAAGGAGACAAAGATATAATCAATGCACTTCCTCTGTTCTGGATTCGTCTGACAAGGGGCCATTCCTGCTGGAATAGTCAATTGTAAAACTTCGTAGAATTTCCATTGGCAGAAAAGTGTGGCTGACAAGGATCGAGTAAAGTTAGTGTCCAAAAAACCCTTTGGGGTAGAAAACTAAAGTAATGGCTTTGGGAGGGTCTGGTGTAAGGGTCCTCACTTATAAGGAAAACCCTCCTAAACATTGATGTTGTCAAGGTTATGTCCTTGTCAGGGTTAGGTCAAATGGTTTGATCTGCCTCTATAATCTTTATCAATATGGTGTCTTAGCGTGCCTCCTTAAACGGTTGCTATTAGGTGGACTCCTGGCCATTTAAGAGCTCACATCTCATTAACTTAACCCCACATTTCATGTAACTATTGGTTGTGGGAAGGGGGTGGGGTGTTGAGAAGGCGGACCTTGCTGTTAATGTTGCTTTTGTGACAAGAACGCGGAAGTGGCTAATGAAATTACCTTTAGACTGACGATTTCTTCTAGGATATTATAACAAAGCTAAGGACTTGGAAATGCCTCAGATTTTTCCAGTTAATCCTTGATCTAATTTGAGGTAAACATGTGAATAATGCTGCTGCTTTATTGATTTAACCCATAGGAATGTTTTTAAGTTCTCCCTTGTATCTCTACAGAAAAAATAATATTCCTTTATATGTGTTTAGTGGTAAATATGTTTCTGGAAAGGAGCAAATGTAGGAAAGCGTAATAATGATTTATGAATTTCATGGTAGGATAATCCCAGGATTAATAGAATACAGGGTTCGACCGCTTTCGACCAAAATAAGACAATTTCGCGTGGCTGCACTGACCGAGGCTCAGGTGAAAAAAAAATGGATCAGTCAACATTTGACCATACCAGAGTGAAGAACAAGGAAACTGTCTCATACCAACACCAGATTAAGGCGCTCTTCACCTGGTCAGTCTAGACAATGTCTACTTGTTCCGTTTATGGATGCAGATAAAGTCAGAGGCGAAAGGAAAACTCAAACGTGAAATTTCATCGTTTTCATAAAGATCAGGAGCTGCAACAAAAGTGACTGCAGTTTTGCAATGTCACTCCTGTTAATATTAAAAACGCTAGAATCTGTAGCCTGCATTTTGAATCCACTGCTTATAAAAGAAATCTAAAACACGAGCTTCTTCAGCTTCCAACTCCAGGAAATGCAATTTATTGCAAGATGGTGCTGCCCCAACATTGAATGATAAGCCTTGAATCTAACAAGGCTTAATTATTATCAAACTGCATCAGTTATCAGAATCTCTACAAATCATAGCAACCCCTATTATTATTATTATTATTATTATTATTATTTAAACATACTATCAGAAATCGGTTAGTGTGCAATAATAACAACAATGGTATTATTCCATGCAGTGAATAATGCTCTTGTTTCACATTCATTCGTTCCAGGACATAACATCAATTGGAATGGTGCCTCTGTCATTTTTAAGAGTGGGGATGTTGGTGTTCGTCGCCTAGTGGAAGGAGCTGCTATTAGAAAGGGGTGTGCTTTAGAAGGGAACAAAACCTTCACTGATGAAGATAGTTTTAGCAATTCTTTAATAATTGACCACTTTGTCCACGATTTTAGGACTCATATGTCTGGTGATTGTGAGACCCCTGATGTTGCTCCCACCTCTCTTTTATCCCAGATGACTGAGGTTACTACAGCTTCATGTCATGGCACCGATGGAGTGTCTGCTCAGCCTGAATCACCTGAACGACCACTTCGCCGTTCCAGGCGTCTCGCCAACAGAAACAACCGGACAGGGATTACCTGACCAACACTTAGATCCATCCGCCTTGAACCAGTTGTTATAATTTTTTTTTTTCACTGTTGTAACGCTCCCTCCATTGTTTGTCCGTCAGTAGGACTGAAGAAGGATACGGAGCAGTATCCGAATGTCTCTCCTTGTATATTTTTTTTTACCACCATACAATAATATATTTTAACACTACTGTGGCTTTTGATTGTCAATATTATAGCCTCGTTACGGAGGTTCCTTAGTTCATTATTATTATTATTATTATTATTATAATTATTATTATTATTATTATCCTTGCGGTGTGTGAGTGCATTATAAAGCATATCACTTGAGAGTATATATAACATCTCTTAAACTGTTGTCCGCAATAATGAAATTGTTTTACAGTGAATTCTGCCACTGAACAAAAAGGAACTGAAAATACGAATAGCAAGGATTTCCGGTGGAAAATTATACAAAGCTTTCCCCAAGAAAACCAGAATAGTTTGAAGCTTGAGGCACTCAGAGAAAAAAATTATGAATATTGAAAAGGTGCAAAAGGAACTGGAGGCCGTCAGAAAGCAAAGAGATGCTTTGCTAAAGGAAAAATAAGAATGGGAGAAAGAGAAGATACTTTTAAAGAAAGAGATGCAACGTGTGGTAGCCAAGATAGGTTTTGCTTCAAGTAAATTCTTCAGTGAATCAAAAATAGAATATTTGTTAAATGGGACCCCTATACATCATAGGTCTGGTGATGATATTAGAAATGCTATAGCCTTGCGTAGTTAAAGTCCAAAAGCCTATCAATATTTGCGGGAAATCTGTAGATTTCCATATCCCTCTAAACAACCTTAAATCGATGGTCGTCAATGATTCTATGTAGTACCTGGTATTTTGTTATTCATAAATTTGCTGAAGGTTGAAGCTGTGGAAATGCCTGAAACTGACCGTTTATGTATCATTTCATTTGATGAATGTAGTGTGGCTAAAGTCCGGTCCTAAGATAACGGATAGGATATTTTATATCTCCCCAAAAACCAGGTTCAGTGATTCAGAGCTAATCAAGCAATGGAAACAGTTAATATACTATTATTTTACCTGTGATATCACTAAAGATATTTTGTTTCATATCATAAGGACGGTGGAAGCAGCAGGGTATATTGTTGTTGGCATGGTGAATGATTTAGGCCCTAAAAATGTAAAATTGTGGAATAATAATAGGTATAGGACTAAAACATTCCGCATTAACAAATCCATCTAGTGCTGATAGAGACTTAAACTTATTTGCTGCCGTCACGGATCTTATTAAGTTGGTAAGAAAATTGTCTAGATTCTGACTTTCTGTTACCAAATGGGAAATTTGTACTGAGTGGGTGTATTAGAGAGCTCATCATAAGAAGTGTGAGTGACCTGAAGACAACGCATTGCTTATCTGATACACACATACATGTAGCTGGTGTTAAAAGAATGAATGTAAGGTTTGCAGCTCAACTACTGTCTGAGACAACTGCCAAGACTTTGAAATACTTTGGAGACAAAAGACTTTTGAAAAGCAAAGAATAGGATGAGACTAGACAATTCATCCACCTGTGTGACTCATGGTTTGATCTGATGAATTCCCGAGAGCCTTTCGATGGAAAACCATCCAGACATGCATATGGACTAAATTTTGAACAACAAAAACGTACATTACGCAGTATGATACTGCAAAGCCTCTGAAAGTCACTAGAAGTAAGTGCATGTATCAATTTCAGAAAGGAATTGTTGTATCGTCGATGTCTTTACAAAATCTTTGTGCATTGGTCAAGTCTAGGTATGGCATTTCATACATATTAACACACAGGCTAAACCAAGATGGACTGGAGCACCTCTTTGCTAGCAAAGGCGAAAATGTGCAGCATATAAATAAACACCCTCACCTGTATCTTTTAAACACAGAATTAGGTCGCACATATTAGGGAAAGAAAGCCAGCTAGTTGCTGAGAACTGCATCATTGAAAAGAAGAATGAGGACATAACCATGGTACATGACACATTTCAATGTTCAAGCAACAGTGTACAGGCAACTGATTTTGACCATAATAACTTGGACCAAGAAGTGTTTATCTGCTATGCTGTTTACCTCTCTTGATCCTGACAACTTAAGAGATGGATGATACTGCAGATTGTGATGATGCTATACTCCCCTTAGAACTAGAAAATGAGATGATAACAGAAGGGCTGCGTTATCTTGGTGGATATATAGCCTTTAGATTTTCACAGTTCCAACATCTTGGTTCCCATGTAAAACCTAGAAAAGGGACTTGGAATGAGACAGTTAGCTAGAATCATGGAAAAGATTTAATAACACCAAGTGATTGTTTCTTATGTGAACTTGAAAAAAAAAATGGAAAGACTTTGTGTTTGTTACCACGGAGAGAAGTCCCTGGAACCTGGCAAAGACGCTACGGAAACTTCAATTTCATATATGCGTCACCATGTGAATCTACCTAGTGAGGTTATTACCCCCATTTGTCTTGTGCCGCATGTTCTTTAGGATACAAATCCTATAGTCAACCTAGAGAAATAAGGCCGCTGAAATCTTGAATTTTAAAGAAAAATCTACTTTGTCGACACAAGACAATCGGAGTACGCTTTAAGTTATTCCTCTGTCATTTGTAAACACCTGGTGTTTGAGAGGACCCCCTATCGGTAAAGGATAGTAAGCCAGAAACGCTAATCTAGGTGTTTGTGGCCTATCGTATTTATATCTTTCAAGGACATAGATTCTTCTGGGGAATTATCATTAAGACATTTCAGGTCATTTGAAGGGTCAATAGTCTGATAGCCTCTACCCAATAAACATGTCAGGAGATAACTCCCCAAGCTGTCGTCATCTTCACAGTGAAACAAGGAGATTGTTTACAACGTCAAAAATATTTCACAAAGGAGAAACTAAATGGAGGTCCTATCATCAATGTAAAGAGAGCATTATTACGCGCAGCCGAAGCTACAAAAATCAGCGAAAGGAGTATAAGACGAATTTTGAAGGAGGGGAAAACAGCAGAATACTCTGGCTCAGAAACTCCAAATTTCAAGAGGAAGGAAAGGAAGCGGACCAAATTCGTCTTGATTTCGATAGGCAATTGGTGCGAAAGACCAATGTATATCATTATAATCGGAGAGAAATACCAACGGTGGAAAAGGTACTGTGTGATTTAATGGCTTTAATGGGTCTGCAGAAATTCTCAGAAAAATTATGTATGGCATTGGATTTAAGTATTCCAAGGTAAACGGGAGGAAAATCTTAATGGAAAAACCACATGTGCTTGCATGCCGATCAAAGTTTTTGAGGGAAATTAAAAAAGTAAGAGAAAGGACGGACTATAATCTATCTCGATTAGACATGGATTAATCAATATCATTCAGTGTCAAAATGCTGGAATGAAACTAACTCGACAAATGCAACAGGAATCCAACAACCTACAGGGAGAGGGGGTCGCCTCATTCTCTTGCATGCAGGTTCTGTAAATGGCTTTGTGCCAAACGCAGAAATCTCGTTATATGCAAACATTGATGGAGATTACCATAACCAGATGAACGGTGCTGTGTTCAAAACATGGTTTGAGGAACAACTAATACCCAATATACCCTGTTCTTCAGTAATCGTTATGGACAATGCTTCATATCACTCGGTAAAATTAGATAGACCTCCAACCATCGAATAAAAAAAGGCAGTTTTGAGAGATTGGCTGATTAAAAAAGGATCATCTCCAGGGAACATGGTAAAACATGAGTTGATGCAAGTGGTGAAATCAGTTTTGCTCAAGTAACCAAAAATTTGTAATAGATAAAATTGCAATCCATAATGGTCATTAAGTAATTCGCCTGCCTCCTTACCACTATCAATACAATCCTAGTGAGCTTATATAGGGACAAGTTAAAAACCATATTGCAAAAAGAAATAACTTTGTTATGGCAGATTTAAAAGTTCTTTTAAGAGAAACCATACAGTGAGTGACACAAGCAAATTGGATAAATGCTGTGTGAGATGTTGAGAAACTAGAGTGGGAAGATGCAAAACACATTGTTTCAACGGACAATTTAATTGACTCCTTTGTAATCAAATTGAAATCTTCTGATGAAGATGATTTCACTGAAGAATCAGATGAAGATTACTAAAACATGAGACTTAATCAAAATGTATAGTATTTTTTTTTTTTAGAGTTCTTACACTATATATATACTGTATATATATATATATATATATATATATATATATATATATATATATATATATATATATATGCAGCATATGCATAATATTTACTTTTATGATTATTCTGATATTGTAGTGTAGATGAATCAAGTTGATATACTGTATAGCTGCCTACAAAAGATTTTCCTTTACCTCTTGAAAAAACTTTTATGAAAACATGACCATCATTTAGCAGTACACACCAATATCAAGCTAATGTATATCTATTTCTATAAGTTAAGTACTGTAAATTACCTGGCATTATCTTCAAAATGAAGGGTTATAATACCAACGAAAGATTTTGCTTCTTGAAAAACACAGAAGAAATCATGACCATCATTCACCTTTGCACATAAAACTCAAGCGATTAAATGTACGGTATATCTATTTCTATATTAAATAAGGCGATACATTACCTGACCTTATCTATTAAATAAACTCATAAGAATTGGGACTACCATCTACCTTTACACAAAATATAAAAAAGGTAGAAATTACCCGCAAAAACATTTGAAATCATAACACTCATAATGTTGGATGTTTAGCATTAAATTGAAAACAAATATTTATAGAAAAAAATATTAAGTAAAAAAATAAATATTCAAGTAGGATACAGTGTAGGGAAATTGACTGTCTTGCTTACAATAGGAAGGGCACCGAGAGAAATAAGATTAACTCGAAATTAAAGGATTAGTGACCCTTCAAATCACCTCCCACTATGACCTAGAGTTCATCTGGCCATGTCAATACAGCGAAGCTTCCGTTAGCGGACTTATTTCTTTGGGACGACTACTAACAAAAACATCTCTTGTGAGATAAGCCAGAAGAGAAAGTTTAGGAAACTAATGATATAATAAAGATTTAAAAAGTTGTAGTTTGTTTTTTCTTTGTAATTGTACCTATTTTTTATCTGTACCTCGGTTTTCGTCTTATCTTATTATCTTTTTATATGAGCTCCATTCATTCTTTCCTTTTACTCCTTTAACTTTGATATTAGTCTTCATTTCTTATTCCTTTTATTCTATTCTCCTCTTCTCCTGTTATAATTAATTTTATTCTTCTTCAACAAAAACAATTTCAATACCTTTGGTGATAAGTAGCTGAAAATTAACAGATATGCAGAAGCACATTTGACGGATATGCAAAAGAGTAAAATGTCCAAACAAAGAGATTTCATAAAGTGTACAGAAAAGATTTCCATTTCTTGTGAATGTTGTCTTTTGCATTCAAAGACAACTTATTCAGATTCTAAAAGTATGTGAACAAATTCCGCATATGATGTAAGATATTCTAGCAATGGGAATAAAACAGTGACGACTCTTAAATGTCATTTGCGCTATTTGGCATCAAGACAAAAGTTATGAGGTCCCGACAGTACAAGTTTTCATTGGTCTGAAAGATATCTTCCTTTAAATCTTTCTTTCTTGGCATTTCTAATCTGCCATTTACCAAGAATCTCTTTTATTTCAGTTTCTGTTACTTCGTTTGCATATATTCTCTCTTGTTCGTCTGAAAAATCATTCTTCCTTTTCGTTTTGTTTGGGAGATTTTCTTCTTTGTGTTTCTCCTTTATGTTTTTTAACCGCACTTGCGTTTTTCTTTAAGCTTTCTTTGTTATTTGTTTCCAGATTTGAAATCTTTAACTGGTTCTTGGTTCTGTCTCATCTATTCAATTAGTAAACGTTTTTTTCGTCAATGCTTTTTTTATACATTTCAGGTTACTTTGTTTAACTGATTATAAACTAGTGTAATTTATTGGTAAAGTTTGATTCAGAGAACATAATTATGAATTAGTACAATCGCAGCGTACATGACCCACGGATTATGTGTTCTTATTACTCTGGAGTAATTAAGGGCAATTACTTTTTTTTTTCATGATTTTAACGATAATTGGCAATTCATTATTGTGATTTACCATGTTATAGAGTGAAAATTAAAGCCTCCACAAATTCACTCTTGTTCGAGTCATTCATTTGTTTAGGAAAAAATATATAATATATCGAAGATGAATTAAAATCTCTCTGGGAATTATTTTTCGATTCTGAAATTAACCATTTTCTTAATATCATTAGGGATGATAATATCACACTCGCTTCAAAATTTGCAACAATGCAAGCAAGTAAAAATTTGCCTTATTAATTTTAATCTTTTTGTTTTGTTTTTGTTTTCTGAAAAGAATTATGAGAGTTTCGACGATGCGTTTAAAAGTTTGGAAAAAAATGACACTTTTCGCTGGAGGGAAAATAATGCACCGGATATTCTGGAGGCGAAAAATGGCGAAAACTTCAGTGGCGAATTTCTCTTTCATTAAGCAGTTCTTAGACGAGTTTCATTGGATGTCAACTTATTATTCATCACGGGACTTTATGACCATTTCGATTATCCGGACGAGAAAATTAGGTTTGTTAGGCTTACGGCCATTTCTTTTTCATTTCTTCGCCATTACGGACGCAATGGATTTTCGTTCACCTGAATCTGAAATGTTGCTGTTGTGAAAATCTTAATCCGATCGAGAGTTTGGCGAGTGAGGTCTGCAGTCTCTTCAGATACTTTTATTATTATTATTATTATTATTATTATTATTATTATTATTATTATTATTATTATTATTATTATTATTACCCGCTAATCTACAACGCTATTTGGAAAAGCAGGATGTTATATGCCCAGGGCCTCCAACAGGGAAAAAAGCTCAGTGAAGAAAGGAAAAAAGTCAAATACTTTAACAAGAGTAACATTAAAATAAACATCTCCTATATAAACTATGAAAACTCTAACAAAACAAGAGGAAGAGAAATTATAAAAAATAGAATAGTGAGCTCGAGTGTTACCCTCAAAAAAGAGAACTCTATCAATGGTCAATGTCTTTATGTTCCGGTCTCATTCGGTAATTGCCTCTTCCTGTGGTTCCAAGTTACAGGTATCGCTAACTTTACTTTTAATTTCCTTTAGAGAGATGCTATGTTTACTCTAGTTTCCCAGTAACCACAGCTACTTTTACCCTTCCTTGTCAATTACTTTATTACTTTCAAACTCGCTTAACAACAATTGGTTTTTAATTTCGTTTCCAATTACTGGAATTAAGTATCTCTCCTTACAGTTTCTGCTCTTTAATAAAATCGTTTCGCAAAAGTCGCCGCTACTTCCCCCTTTTGTCTCTTATTTACACCTATTAAATTTCGACTCTTCTCCCAGTTACATCTGATATTATAAGTCTCATTTCCAAAATTTAGTTTACCTCTTCTCTCGCCTTCCAGGCACTGCAAATATTTCTAACGTCATTTCACAAAGAAGAAGAAGAAGAAGAAGAAGAAGAAGAAGAAGAAGAAGAAAAAGAAGAAGAAGGGAGAATGCATATGGACGATATCCCACACAAAACGACATGCAGATGTTATTTTCACCAGAAGTGAAAGTTCTCTTGACAACCAAGAGCTTCCCCTCGTCCCTCAGGAGTTCCTCCCCTTCCCCTCCCTTCCTCCTCCTCCACTTGCGAGTCCTCCTGATAGCGGCAATCCTTTCGCAATAAACTCAGAGCGCATATTTAAAATGTGCTTAGCTCTTGACGAATGCTGGGGAAAGGGATTCTTTACATGGCCGTGTTTAAAGCGTTCGTCGCCTCTGGGGTCTAGAGTTTTTTTTCTTAGTTGTAGAAAGGAACGAACGATAAAGAGAAGCAGTTAAGATTTATTTTAAAGATGATGTTACACATTTACACCCTTATCTTGGTCGAGAGAATATACAAATAAGTATAAAAACTGTTACACATTCGCTTGGATAAATGAATCTTGTGTTTGGGCAACTTTAAAGAGATAGCAATGTCGCCAAAACGGGGAGCCTCGTTATGTTAATGAAACGATATGTAAATTTCATGCAAAACATTATACTTTACATACCTCTTTTACTTTTACTAATTATGTTAGCAAAAACATTCCATTTTTCTCAAATTGCTTTCCACTTCTGTGCTTCATACGTTTAGTATCACAGCATTTCCTCCAATCGTAACATCTTGCAAATATAATCTCAAAACAAACCCACTGCACTTTTTCACTCGTCCCGGAAGAATTGCTGAAAATATAATCAATGTTCTTTCCTTTGTAGTGCATCTTTAAGCAACACAAATACTCATTGGTCACCTCTCTTACATTTATATACAACTCTTTCACCTTGGATTTTGATTGAAAGGAGATTTTCTGTTTACTGGGGGTATTTGTGCACTTTCATATACAACTTTGTTCAACATTTGCGAGGGCAGAAAGCCACTGAATGTAAGAATGAGAGGTAAAGACCAAACCTGTCTGAAGTAACTAAAAGAACTTGTCAAAAAAACTGTGAGGACAGACGAAAGCCTGCGAAAGTTCCAGGAAAAGCTATTTGGACCACGAATGGCTAATAACGAGATTGGATGGAAGTGCTTTTGGGTGAAAGCACGGTCCAGATATATATAGACCTTGGGTGAAAGATTCTCTGCCCGTCAAAGTTTGTAAAATTTTAAGTCGCAGAAATGCTAAGGGTTTCGAAAGCCCTAAGAGATGACAATGAAAGAAATGGTGTTATTGGCAGGAAAGCAAGTTCGAGAAGTAAATGGAAAAGAGATTAAATTGTGGAAATGTTTAAGGAAAGGAATAAAAAGGACCTTAGTAAGACCAGTCTCTCTTCGGGAGAATGGACGGTGTTTCATAACGTAGGGGGAGAAGTATGGTTTTTACACAAAACGTAAAACAATTATTCATCTGAAAATACATATAATTAAAAATATAAATATTCATACACACGCTCGCATTGGTAGCGCCAATGCTTTCATTTACGGGTAGAAAGATCATTGGGCAGTGGGCCACGAGCCATCCACGACCTAACAAATACTGTAACCTCTCCTACTAACGCACGTGTGTGTATACATACATACATACATACACACACACACACACACACACATATATATATATATATATATATATATATATATATATATATATAATGTGAAAACATGCATGTGTTGCAGAAATTTGACAATTGCATAAATCATACTTAACTGCAAAGAGGAAGACGAACTTCATTTCCATAAACTGCTTTAAACTTTGTATTTAATATTCTTTGAGTTTGATGCTCTTTAAAAGGGAAGCATGAAAGAAAAGACCCTTTTGTCCCATGAGAGAAAACGACACCTGGCGGACAGGATCAAATAAAAATGAACAAACATAAATGTTCTATGATAAGAAAGTTCCCGCTGCCTCAGTTTTAAATTCGTTATCTTAAATCTTCCATTTTCGCTTCCCCTGAAAAAAAAACATTCACTTGTGAGCGAACATTCTAAATGGAGCACTATAAAGAATTCTCTCTCTCTCTCTCTCTCTCTCTCTCTCTCTCTCTCTCTCTCTCTCTCTCTCTCTCTCTCTCTCTCTCTTTCTCTCCACAGCATCTGCATATTTTCATGCATTTCAAATATATTGCAAAACGATGGATGGCATCTCGAGAAAAGAGTTTCTTGTTGCGATGTCTTTCTATTTTGGTGGAGAAATAACTAGAGCGTAATTTTAAGGGGAAACTTGATCCATAGGAATTTTCTATAAAACATTTTCATCGACTTCAAAGAAAGGCAATCTATTTTAAACGATCATCATGATTGGTAAAAAGGGGAACAGAAGACAGTAACTCTTATAAGAATATACCAATACAAATAATAGTATTGATAATAAAAATAATCATAGTACTAATGATAATGCCAATAACGATGATCATTAATATACAACATACAATATCAATATCAAACTTAAAATGGGCGATCGTTCTCATAGAACTGGCCTAACCAATTACTAACTTTCAAACCAAACTTCCACATAGGATGTTAATAGGATGAACAAACAAAATGTTATGTATGCAAATAATAACAGATAATAGTTTACAACACCACGCTCTCCATTTACTCCAAAAAAATGCAATCCTGCAGTTTTCATCTTATTGCACAGTAATTAGGTGGTTATTTAAATTCTGGGAAAGCAATAATTAGCAAGATATGTTGAGGACGGGGAAGGGGTTATGAAAAGAAAATAGCTCTGTTTCCTCACTAAACGACTCGGAACTGACATGTCAACAAAGTCAACGAAACAGAATTTGTGATGCCAGCGTACATAAACAGAAGTTCGTGATGCCAGCGTACATTTGATATACTGTATATTCAAAATATACTTAATAAAAAATTGAGTGATTACTCAAAAGTGTCACTATTTGTAAATTGCATATTTGTAGATTTTAGTAAAAAGAAATGAGAGGCCGCCGGTAATGGCATATATTATTGTGGCGGGATGCACACGAAAGCAACCCCCACACCCTGGATTACTCTAACAGACAATTGTCTCTGCAACACAAACTTTCCCCTTACGTTAGCTATCATAAACTGGACTCTTAGACAAAAAGAAAGAAAGAAAAAAAAACCTTACAACTATATTTCTTAAAACTAAAATACTTAACATAAAACCATCCACAACCAAAATAATTACACTAATCAAAACTTAACACTAAATATATAATAACCAAAACACCATTCATATAAACCCAAAAAACCCTAACAAACTCTTAAAATTACACAGCACACCAACACCAAAATTTGTATGGTTATACATTATATTATGGGACACCAACACTGTCGTCCACCCACAAGCCGAACTGTGTTTTCACGGCAAACTACCACTACAGTATATGGTAGACAGAAGAGTTCCTTAATTAGCCACAACGGCCTTAACTCTTCGGGGTCATCATCATCATCATCATCATACGTAATCTTAATTCACAGGCCAGGTCATCAACAGTAGTGCATTCCAAAAATGCAACCCAAACAAAATCCTATATTACAAGCCTAGTTAGCAACAATAAAACCACTTTCAAAATATTAATCTCTCCAAGGGAGTAAGTTTCTCCAAGGAGGAATTACGGCCTGGAAATGAAAAAAAAAAAAAAAAAAAACTTACGAACACTCCTAGCTAACTAAACTATCGCACTATAATCAAAGATAAATAATAAAGTGTTCCTATCATTCACAATCATGACAAGCAAATATAAACAAAACTGTACTTACTCTAAAAAATAATCAATCACTTCCACGCTGGTCGAATCAAATAAAGTAAATCCAGCGTTCACACACACAACCGCCTCTAGCAGCAGTCAAATAAAAAAGCCATTCACTCAAGACATTCACCACTGTCGTAACCAAGCTAAAAACAAAAACGAACAATCTTATTTATACCAACAGTCTTTCTCACAACAAACAATCAATACACTACCTCTCTCTCTCTCTCTCTCTCTCTCTCTCTCTCTCTCTCTCTCTCTCTCTCTCTCTCTCTCTCTCTGGATTTGGCAAACAAAAAATAAAAAATAAAACAAAAATCCTTCACATTATGTTGTCGGTAAAAAGACAGGATGTGGTTGTTGGTGCTTTGCAAATTGATTAATTTTCTCCAAATGAAAAGAGACTGCAAAAAAGTATCATATTCACAAGGAAAAGGACCTCAGCAAAACAAGTAGCAGACTTCAAATGAAAAGCCAATCTGCAAATGAACATCTTGTTTAATCGAAAAGGTATATTACAGCTAAACTAACTTAGAAAGTTCTCAACTTAAAGGCCACTCATGAATGACAGAGGCAAGGGACAGTGACATTGCCCTATCAAGCAGGAGAATAGAGATCGACCATATATATATATATATATATATATATATATATATATATATATATATATATATATATATATGTATGTATGTATGTATGTATGTATGTATGTATGATCAAAGTCCAAGTCCTCACTCCACCCAAGCTAGGACCAAGGAGGGCTAGGCAATGGCTACTGATGGGTCAGCAGATAGACCTTTCGGCACTACCAAACACCCCCATCCTTAGCTCACAAGAATGGTGAGGTTACAACGACCAAAGGAACTAACGAGTTTGAGCGGGACCGAACTCCAGTTTGGCGTTCACCAGTCAGGGACGTTACCGCATCGGTCACCACAACCCCAAGTTAAGCAAATCGAGTTGCACGTTGCAGATGAAAAGGCATTCAGTAGAACAAACCTCATGCTCTAATAGAAAAATTAATCTGCCAAAGTAGTTGGATACTTTATCTGAAAAGACGAAAAATTCGCTTCATGCAACTGAAAGTGTTCTTTGCGAATCGAGTAACACATTTGCGCTACAACTAAGTGGTGGACCACCAACCTGATAGCAGTGGGCTGATGGTGAGGCTGGGGTGAGGCAAAAGCTGTGCTTGGTGGTGACAGGGGGTATTAAGAGTATTTAAACAATGAATAGCTTAATTTTTTCTTTTTTTCACAGAATCTTGATGACAAAACATGTCATACAGTCGAATGCAGTTTATAAATGCTAAAATGGACATTGCGATTGTCCGGTTACTTAGTTTAAAGTCTATCAAGGCTGGGGGGGGGGGGGGGGGGGCTAGGATTATACCTGGAGGCCATGGGGTGCGCCAGCCGGAAAAAGTTTTGGAACCACTGCTCTACCTGAAAGTGAGTTTTGCGAATCAATTAGTAATAACTGAAAAGAAACTGCAAAACGTGAATCATGGTCTAGGGCCTAATTGAAAAGAAGCGCTACAAATTGAGTTGCATACTCCAATTGAAAAGACACCGAGTAATAGGAATATCCTACTAAAACTTACGTGCTTCTCTAAAAAGACTCATGTTCTCTATAAAAAATGTTGCACTGCAAGAGGAATATCAAGCTTCTATTGAATAGATACCTTGCTAAATGAATAGGAGGTTTTAAAAGAAAAAGTGCTTAACAAATTTAGTGGCATGCTCCAAGAGAAATTTCAAAGGAAGTATAATCTTCTTATTGAAAAGGCACTGCACAAAGCGACAAGCAAAGTCTATTATTATTATCATCACTATTACTAGCTAAGCTACAATCCTAATTAGAAAAGCAGGATGCTTTAAGCCTAAGGCCTCCAACAGGAGAAAATAGCCCAATGAGGAAAAAAAATGAAATAAATAAACTACAAGAGAAGTAATGAACAATTAAAATAAAACATTAAAAACAGTAACACTAAAATAGATCTTTCATACGTGAACAATAAAAACACGAGGAAGAGAAATAAGATAGTAGTGTGTGCCCGAGTGTCCCCTCAAGCAACACAGTAGATGACCATGGTACAGAGGCTATGGCAATACCCAAGACTAATAGATAATGTTCTGATTCTGGAAGTGTCCTCCCAGAAAACTGTTTACCAGAGCTAAAGAGTCTCTCCTACCCTTACCTGGAGGAGAGTAGCCACTGAACATTTATAGTGCATTGGATTTATTTGGTAATCTTTGTGGTGTCACGTCTAAAAAGACAGGAGAATGTGGAAAAAATATGCTGGACTATTCGGAATATGTGTATGCAAAGAAAAAGTGAGCCGTAACCAGAGAGGGATTCAATGTATTACTATATGGCCAGTCAAAGAACCCAATAAGTCTCTCAAGGTAGTATCACAACAGGTGGCTGGTGCCCTGGCCAACCTCCTACCTAGTCTAAGACAAGAGGTTCTCAACCAGGGGGGAATTTCCTCTGACGGAGAAATTCTGGTTTCCGGGGGTGGTGGTGAAAAAATGGAAGGATTTATTTCTTTATGCATAGGATTTTGAATCCTCTTTATGCGGCAGACAATCTTGAAAATGAGGAGGAATGGCATATTGACATAGTGGGAGGAGTGCATGGGGCAAAAAGAGGCTGAGAACACTGGTCTAAGAGGAAAGGCATATTGCAGAGTCACATGCCCTAATAGAAAAGAGGATCTGTAAAAGAGCTTGCATGCCACCATAGAGAGGCTACTGCTTAAAGCAATTCATATCTCTAATTAACGACATTCATTTATGTAATGACAATAATTTCTTGTTGGAATACACCTTGCGAAAATGACCCATTAATATAATTTTTGACGTTTTTGTTAATCAAAAAGCCATTTTTATAGGGAAACCTCTGATGACAATGATGTATACTCAAAAACCCAAACCTGAGCGTAGGCTAACCTTCAAACGGAAAAGTAATATTCCAAAAAATATACAATTAAAGCCACAGGCCATCTGGAATTCACAGAAAAAAAATGGGATGATCAAGAAATTCTTACTTTTGCTGAAACTTTGTCTTGCATCTCGCTCCCTCCATTAGCCATTGATCAGTTAAGACGTTATTAAAAGCCGGATGAAAATGATCACTCATTTGGGAATCCCGAATAACGATATTAGGAATTTCATCATCAGCATATTATTCCAATCCATTTCACTGTCTAGCAATCATGCCTCTGCTATAAACCAAGTATACCACCTCATAAAACATAGATCATAAGTTTAGGATTCCTAAAACCTCCAACCACAGCACCTCTTAGCTCTTTTATACCTTGAATACGAAGCGTCGGACACTAAGTGTTGTAAATTTATAGCAGCCATTTCTAGTCCACTGCAGGACAAAGGCCTCAAACATGTCCTCATTCATATCTGGGGTTTTGCCAATTTTCGTCACCACGCTGGCTAGCGCAGATTGGTGATGGTGGGAGACTTTAGTCTGATTGTTCACAGCCAACCAATCTAGTATGGGTGTCCTTGCCTAGTAGAGCTTTGCTGATCATAGCGATATACAAAACCTTCCACTACGTTAAGCTATCCTCAATCAGAAAGGTAATATTAAATTCCATATAACAATTCTGAACTCAATCCATTATCAAAGCTTCTCAATTACATGCAACTGGTCAGAATTAAATGGCCATAGAGCCTTGGGGATTGTTGAAAATTTTGACTGATGAACTGATATAGATTTTTCTGGCGTCTTCACATTAGAGGTCATAGACGATGTAAAACCTCGAACATAACAAGAAGTGCTGGAAGATCAAGAGATTGGTTTGTTTTAGTAACATATTGTTTCTTATATATTTCTACAAACACACACACACACGCGCGCGAGCGCGCATACAAACACACACACATATATATATATATATATATATATATATATATACAAATAGTACAGTATAGTGATTTGTTATGATCACTGTTTTCCAGTTTCTCATCTAGAATAATACTACTATATAAAGAAAAAACATTAATATCCATACAGAAATGGGTTTAGAGAAGTCTTCGCCATACCTTTTAGAAATATTTGGATATCAAAATGACATTTTCTATCCCAACTATCTAAGGGAATCTTTGATTATTTTAATATATTTCTGACCAGTAGGGAAATTGGGTGTGAGTTGGCCTAGGATCACAGCTACCAAAATGAGCGTCAGCATTCAAAGACTACCTACACTGTTAAAAAAAAATTGCATTAAAAAAAGGGTAAATGTCAGGCAACTTTTATTCCAGGTTTTTTTACCGTTTTAAAAATGGATATATTGACGTAGAGTGACATTACGGTCACCAACCCGTAAAAGATAATAACCAAGTAAGGTAAAATTACGGTCACCTGTATTTTACTGAAATACGGTTGAGAACAGTATATTTTCATGGGGAATTTCCGATTGAAATTACGGTTTCTTTTCTAACAGCGACTCTTTTATGGTTTCTTACTACATTTGTGTTCTAAACTTGACAATAATCAATACTTTTTGAGTGGGGAGTGGTAACTTTAACAACCATTACAAACTTTGGCTTTACATTTGCCATGATAAGTATGCATGTAAAGTGAGTAGATCGGCCTTACAATAATTAAGTAAAAAATGGTTTTGAAAACAGAAATGAAGGTGCACCTGTAATCATGGAATTGGCGATAAAATGGAATTGTCGAAAAGCATCGAGTGGTCCATTTAAGAATCTTAAATTCTTTATATTATCAAACTGAATTACAAGACCTGGGATTAAATATCTAAGAGGTGTAATCAAAAGTGTAACATGATAAGTTATGTAACAACGTAGAATGATTTCAAATAAAAATTGATTTAATTTGGTAACTAAATAGACACAGAGGATAAATTATTTACCCTCACTCTCGAATGAATTTGATTAAAGAGGGAAATAACCTTTAATGCAACTAATAAAAGGATCAAATCTAAAATCGACAAATATTCAATTTTAAAGCAAACCCTAATTAAAATAAATATATAGAGATAAATTGAGGTGACGCATCATCGTAGTTTAAATTACCTGCTTAACACGACAGTTCCCACTTTCGTTTACAACTGTATAAAATTAACGAATATCAACGTCTTGGGGTTGAAGCAAGGAAAGTGATTTATCATTCAAGTAAGTATAATTGTGGCAAATGAATATTGCTTCGTGAATTCAGAATTTTAGTAATTTCATCATCAAAAGAAAGAAAATAAACCGGAATATTAAAGTTATGAAAAAAAAAAACCAATATTAAACAGTATCAAAAGAATAAAATGCTAGTAATGGAGTAAAATAGGCGCAACAAAAGGAAGAGAAATGGGGGTAAAATAGGAAAAAAGGAGGTAAGGATCTCTTCCAGTCCTAAAAAAGGAGAGAGAGAGAGCATTGCAAATCTATTGGACAAATGTAGCGAAGGCAAGTCCAAAGTCAAAAGCCAAAAGGCTTAAATGAAGGTAGTAAATCCTTTTGTCATTCTCTCCAGCGACATTTCCGATTGAGTTTCGTCAGCTAAAATAATTGATAATAAAGTATGATATTAAATATTTGTTTCCACATTGCTTGAAATACATAGGTAATGTTGGCCATCCTGTAGTGAACAAAAATGTCAAAATTGTTTCGTTTCTATAGTTTGGCATAATGACTAAGATTTTCTTTTTTTTAATGATTCTTATAAATATCATAGATTTGATATTTGTGCATCATATGATAGCTTTATTTTGCTTAATAGAGCTTTCAATGTAGGAAAAAAATAAGTTTTTGAAATAAGCGTTGTAGTTGCCAGTTAGTGAATTTCTAAAGAAATCCTCTGAAATTTATTGCATCGGTTTTGACGCCAACACTACGTCTTTCACGTTTACGGGAATTGATGGATACCTCCTGGTACTGGTCATAAATAGCTCACACTTTATGACTTTGAGATACTGATTTCCTGTTCCACTGTTGTATTCTTTGGCCAGGAGACATGGTACACATTGCATTATAATCATTGATTTCACTTCAGGCTGAATAGTTGAATGTTTTAATACTGCAAGATGGTTGACTAAAGAGGATTTGCTGCCTTTCCTTATTATTACTATTATTACTTGCAAAGCCACAGCACTACTTGGAAAAGCAGGATGTTAAAAGCCCAGGGGCTTCAACAGGGAAAATATCCCAGTGAAAAAAGGAAACAAGGAAACAAAATCTTTAAGAGTAACAACATTAAAATAAATATCTCCTATATAAACTATAAACACTTTAACAAAATAAGAGGAAGGGAAACGACAGAACAGCATGCCCGAGTATACCATCAAGCAAGAAAACTCTAACCCAAGACAGTGGTGGACAATGGTATGGAGGCTATGGCACTACCCAAGACTAGAGAACAATGGTTTGATTTGAGTGTCCTTCTCCTAGAAGAACTGCTTACCATAGCCAGAGAGTCTCTTCTACCCCTAAGAAGAGTAAAGTGGCCACTGAACAATTACAGTGCGGCAACCCCTTGGGTGAAGAAGAATTCTTTGGTAATCTCAGTGTTGTCAGATGTATAAGGACAAAGGAGAATAAGTAAAGTATAGGCTAGATTATTCGCTGTGTGCGTGTAGGTAAAGGGATAATGAACCGTAACTAGAGAGAAGGATCCAATGTAGTACTGTCTGGCCAATCAAAAGACCTTATGTCTCTCTAGTGGTAGTATCTCAACAGGTAGCTGGTGCCCTGGCCAATCTACTACCTGTCACCATATTCATCGAGCAGACTGAATGAGATGGATGCTAGTTTCTAATCGAGAACAATCTTTAGGTAAAGGCCCCTGCGAACACTTGTCACCAGCATTCTTGCATAATACCTACCTTAGTGGTTCAGGAGGAAGGTACACATGACAAAATTGCTATGATCAGGGCAGTTAGAGGGGGTAGCATTGGAACAGGGATGTCAGTTGTGCCGATAAGGATTAGGTCAAGGGAAGGAAGGGAGGTTTTGACGAAGGCTTTCTTGGACAATGGGAGTTCCACATGCTTTGTCTCGGAAGCTTTAATGCAGACCCTAGGCTGCACTGAGAGGCAGGACGTTAAAGTGAACGTTGAAACCAACGGAATAGGGGAAGTTGCATGCAGCCTAGTCTCGGGATTGTCAGTATTGGACTATAAGGGCAAGACTTGCATTACACTCCCTCCAGTGTTAAGTGCCTCTCGCATACCAATTGATGAGTGTGATGTGGTCAGGGCTGGAGATCTGGAACGCTGGCCACACTTGTGAGAGGTTTGCATCCCAGATGTAGATGCTGAGGTGGGTTTATTAATTGGGAACAATGTTCCTCACTTGCTCGAGCCAAGGGAAATTATCAACTCAATACGCCTCCATGAACCACATGCCATACGAACGTTATTGGGCTGGGTAGTATGTGGAGTAAAAGACAAAGGGTGTCAAGAGCATGTCAATAGGATCCAAGTGACAAGCAAGGACCTTGAGTTAGACCGCATGCTGGTTGAAAGTTATAATCGGGAGCATGACGATGTTGCATCTAACAGAAGGGAAATGTCTGCAGAGGACAGGAAATGGATAGAGATAATAGAGAAAGGGGTTAGAACTGTAGGAGGAAGTTACGAGGTGCCATTGCCTCTGCGTGACAATCATGGACCCTTGCCAGAAACAAGGGACATCGGATTGCGCCGTATGCACAGCCTTCGTAAGAAGTTAGTGAA
Organism: Palaemon carinicauda; assembly: GCF_036898095.1. Taxonomy (NCBI): domain Eukaryota; kingdom Metazoa; phylum Arthropoda; class Malacostraca; order Decapoda; family Palaemonidae; genus Palaemon; species Palaemon carinicauda. Next base: position 23,618,489 of record NC_090746.1, read on the forward strand.
GGATGGTAACTACTCTAAGCAGTATAGTGCCTTCATGACAGAGATGCATCAGAAAGGCTATACTGAGCAAGTGACCACAGCCAGCCCAGGAAATGTGTGTTATATTCCTCATTTTGGTGTGCAACATCCAGACAAGCCAGACAAGGTCCGTGTTGTATTTGACTGTGCAAGCAAGGTGGAGGGTACATCATTGAACGACCTACTATTGCAGTGACCTGATATGATGAACTCTTTGCTGGGTGAGTTGGTAAAGTTTAGGGAGGTCTATTTGCCTATACAGGAGATATAAATACTATCTTCTATCAGGTACGGGTACCAGAGCATCAGCGGGACTACCTCAGGTTCTTTTGGTGGGAAAACAGTCTTGACGAGGAACCCAGAGAGTGGAGAGTGGCAGTCCACCAGTTCGGGGCCTGTTCTTCTCCGAACATTGCAAACTTCGTGCTGAAACAGACAGCAAGCAACTTTGAGAATAAATTTTCAGAGGTAGCACGGTTCACAGTTGCCAACAACTTTTATGTAGATGACTGCTTGAGAGCCGAGGATAGCAAAGATGCACTGTTAGTCAATTTGTTAGAGGTTAAGGAGCTCTGCAAAAAAGGGGGATTTACATTGAGAAAGTTCAGTAGCCCTTGTGTGGAGGTCATGTCATCTATCCTGAGGGAGTGGTACAGTAGGAGCACCTCAGAGCTTATAGATGGATCAGAGTCACAAAAGACAAAGGCTTTGGGAGTACAGTAGGACTTGGCCACTAATGAATTGGGTGTCCGTGGCAGAGCTAGTTTCAGTTCCAAGTAGTAAGCGTGACTTGTCAGCTATAGCCTCGATTTATGACCCATTCGGTATATTAGTGCCAGTTTTAATCGAGGGTAGGGTCATCATGCAGGACCTCTGCCGATTAAAGATAACCTGAGACATGGAACTGGACTCTGACACTACGGACCGCATCAAGGCATGGGCCAAGAAGCTGAGCCAGACCAGCGGGATAAGTGTGCCAAGAAGCCTGAAGGTTATTCCATGGGAATCAGCCACCCTAGTACTGTTGCATTTGTTCTCAGATGCAAGCATCATGGCTTTAGGAGTAGTGGCATACTTGTGGGTCTCGGATCCGTGGGGAAATGTATCTTGCAGATTCATTATGGGAAAGGCAAGGGTAGCACCATTGAAGCATGTTTCAGTGCCCTGCCTAGAGCTTAGTGCAGCAGTACTAGCCGTAAGACTCGCAAGCACTACTCTGACCATGATAGATTTCAGGGTAGATGGGGTCTATTATTGGACCAACTCAACAACCGTCTTGTGATATATTAGGAATGATCAAGCCAGATACCAGACATTTGTGGCAAATCGTGTTTCTATGGTAAGGGAGGGCAGTGATCAGAAAGAGTGGAGGTATGTTAACTCTGAGTGGAACCCAGGAGACGATGCAACACGTTCCAAGCAGTCTGAAAGGTGGAAAAAAGGGCCGGAGTTTCTGTTAAAGGAGAAGTGTTTCTGGCCAAATGAGCCAGCTCAAATGTCAGATGGTGTGGAAGGATTAGAAGTTAACCGTGAGATAGGACCAATAGGAACTATAGGCTACCAAATAATTAGTTACAGGATTGGGTTGGATATCAGGCAAACAGGTTTGTATAAAATCATCCACCACTATTCCAGGTGGATCAAGCTCCTTAGAACTTTGGGTTGGTTGTTGCTATTTGCTAGGTACATTATTTATAAACATAGGCAGCTGCTCAGCGAGCTAGATATGCATTTGTCCACTGAAATTATTAGCTTGGCAGAGACTGTGGTAGTGCAGGTAACACAGCGTGTTGATTACGAGATAGAGATAGAGAGCCTTGAGAAGGGAGGTACTATTAGGGTTTCTAGCTCCCTAAGAAGGTTGAAACCAATCCTGAGAAATGGGCTTTTGTGCATTGGAGGTAGGTTATCTTTGGCAAATATCTCTTCGAGCGAAAGGCATCCAATTATTTTGCCCTATAAGTGCCACATGACAGACATGGGAATCCAGTATTATCACGAGCATTCTAACCATATGGGTGTAATGCATGTTCTGAGTCTGATGAGGGAGAAATTTTGGGTAGTTAAGGGCAATGCAGCAGTGCGGCGCGAGCTGAGCAGATGCATCAGGTGTCGCAGGGCACATGGAAAGGTTATCGAGCAGCTAATGGCCGATCTACCACCTGATCGCGTGGAGTCGGGGAAACCCCATTTAATCGCACCAGGGTGGACCTTTTTGGGCCATTCTTTGTAAAGCGAGGCAGAGCACAGATGAAGCATTGGGGAGTTATATTCACTTGCTGGAACATGAGGGCCATACACTTGGAGGTAGCCTCAAATCTCACATCAGACTTGTTCATTAGTGCCTTAGGGAGGTTTTTGGCTCGTCATGGTCAGGTCAAGACGGTTAGATGCGACTACGGCACTAATATTGTGGGATCGCGGAAAGGTCTCGACTCCAGTTACGAGTTCTTGGCAGGAAAAGAGGTGCGCAATGACTTGCTCCGGTGTGGGGTGGAATTTATTTTCAATCCTCCCGGCGCCACACATTTTGGAGGAGCATGGGAACGGTTGATAGGTACCGTGAGGAGGGTCCTAGATATAGTCTTGGGGACACAGCAATTGGATTATGAAGGGCTATGCACTCTCTTTAGTGAAGTGGAGGCAACGGTTAACAGTAGGCCCCTTGCTGTCGTCACCTCAGACAGTAGAAACCCGGTTCCACTCACACCGAACAAGCTTTTAAACATGGGAGATTCGTCTGTAGGCTGCGATATTGCAATAGGTAGCCACTCTCAGCAGAGATGGAAGCAGGTGCAGCATATGGCCAAGCAGTTCTGGGCCTGTTGAAAACGTGAATACCTGTTAGGGTTACAACAGCGACAGAAATGGTTCAAAGAGCGAAGAAACGTCAGGGTAGGAGACGTAGTCCTTATGGTCAAGGAGAATGAAGCACGCTGCCATTGGCCATTGGCTAGAGAAGTGCAGACTAAAGTAAGGAAAGATGGTGTGGTGAGGACGGTGACTGTCAGGAGAGAGGGCAAGGAATATGAAAAACTGCTGTCGAAGCTTGTTTTAATTTTGGAGGAGGAGAGGGATCTAGTGGGCGTCACTGAGAAATAGGTGTTGAACCCCCTTGTGCTCAAGAAGTTTCAAAGGGGCGGGTGTAAACGCAGGGAAATTTCACGCAGGGAAATTTCACTTTTCCCAACACAACTTTGAATAACTGTTCGTGGTAAATTAAAAATTTGTAATTAGATTTCGGGTCACTAATAGAAGCTTATGCTTTGACAAATCATAAGAAATTTAAAATGAGGAAGTTTCCTTCAGAGACAATAATTATGAGGGACACTTTTATATGTTCGTTCGCTTGTAACAAAACAAAAGGAACCATCGGTCCGTCTCCCGCTCCCCTGTCAAGCGCGTGGGACAGGCAAGTGGGTCTTTCAAACATTACTTGGCGTTGGGAGTGGACGTGTTTGAGAGAGTCCACATTGACGACCTTTAGATGGAATTATAAGGTAAGTATCACAGTGTTCTGAGATTTATAGACTTAAATGGGTTGTCAGGGTTGCTGTTTAAATAACAATAGCTAATTAGAGCTGCTAATACGATGAAATATAGACCGTGATAATATTGTGAGGGGTGTGCTTGTTTAACGGCGGTGTTCCCTCGGTAGGGATTTGTCAGCGGTCCATGAGGGGAGAGCCGGACGGTCCTTACAGTGGGAAAGCAAACAGTTCGGTAAGTAAAGGATATTATCAAGGGGTCTTTACAATTTAATGAGGGAATATAGAAGTCGTAAGGGGTTAGGCTAAATAAAACATGCCACAGATCGAATAACTATTTAGTGGAATTCTCTCATGACATTAATGATGCCTATTAATGCTTAGTGCATATTTCTTAAAGATTCGATGTATAGCAGAACCAAGGGATTCACCCACCTAGTGTTATGAAATTTGTAATCAAGTTATCATACCAGAGGTCTTTATTGGAAATGTTAATAAAAATGTGTAATATGAAGGAATTACCATTACTGGAATTATAGCAATTGAGTTTTTCTAACAAAACATTGTTGATAGAATGTAGAGGATAGAGTTTTTCTTTAAATATGTATTTTTTTCTTTGATTAATTGAAGAATTGCCGCTAAATTTCTTATGTATGTAATTTTTTCAGTGATCATCGACTAAATAAACATGCAAAGGTCGACGTGTCTTCACTCCAAAACTCCACTACAGGGATCGAGCCACAATATATATGTGTATATCTTTTAATTACCTTAAGCCACGAAAGGAGATTAGGGAAAAGTTGGAGTGTAAGTCATCAAGAGGCCCTTGTCTCATTTGGTCGTAAAGGAATTAATATAATGAAATAGTTACGCACCTCTTACGTAGTTTATTCATTCATACATTTATACACATTTGCTAGACAATACTTTGACA
>NC_090746.1:23627928-23645428 GCF_036898095.1 Palaemon carinicauda
CGCTTTCGACCAAAATAAGACAATTTTGCGCATGACGTCACGTGGCTGCACTGACCGAGGCTCAGGTACAAAAAATGGATCAGTCAACATTTGACCAAACCAGAGTGAAGAACAAAGAAACCGTCTCATACCAACACCGGATTAAGGAGCTCTTCACCTGGTTGGTCTAGATGTAGACATTGGCTACTTGCTCCCTTTATGCATGTAGATCAAGTCAGAGGCGAAAGAAAAATACAAACGTGAAATTTCATCGTTTTCCTAAAGATCAGGACCTGCAACAGAAATGGCTGCAGTTTTGCACTGTCACTCCTGTTAATATTAAAAACGCAAGAGTTTGTAACCTGCATTTTGGATCAACTGCTTATAAAAGAAATCTAAAACACGAGCTCCTTCAGCTTCCAACTCCAGGAAATGCAATTTTATTGCAAGATGGTGCTGCCCTAACATTGAATGGTAAGCCTTGAATCTAACTAGGCTTGATTATTATTAAATTACATCAGTTATCAGAATCTCTACAAATCATAGCAACCCCTATTATTATTATTATTATTATTATTATTATTATTATTATTATTATCATTATTATTATTATTGTGTGTGAGTGCATTATAAAGCATATCACTTGAGAGTATATATTTCATCTGTTAAACTCTTTTCTGCAATAATGAAATCTGTTTTCAGTGAATTCTGCAACTGAACAAAAGAAAGGAACTGAAAATACGAATTAGCAAGGATTTTCCGGTGGAGAATTAAACAAATCTTTCCCCAAGAAAATCAGAACAGTTTGAAGCTTGAGGCATTCAAAGAAAAAAATTATAAATATTGAAGAGGTGCAAAAGGAACTGGAGAATGTCAGAAAGCAAAGAGAAGCTTTGCTAAAGGAAAAAGGAGAATGGGAGAAAGAGAGGATACTTTTAAAGAAAGAGATGCAACGTGTAGTAGCCAAGATAAGTTTTGCTTCAAGTAAATTCTTCAGTGAATAACAAATAGAATATTTGTTAAATGTGACCCCTATACATCGTAGGTCTGGTGATGATGATAGAAATGCTATTGCCTTGCGTAGTTTAAGTCCAAAAGCCTATCAATATTTGCGGGAAATCTGTATATTTCCATATCCCTCTAAAACAGTGGTTCTTAACCTTTTTCAGTGTTCGCACCCTTTTCAAATCAGCAGTCAGTTCTCGCACCCCCCTGGATTCTGAATATATGAAAAAGCTAAAAATACAAATTTGATGTAATAATAAAAACTTTTTTATTCAATATTCATTCATACAGCTTAAAGTTCTTTAAAGAGAAAAAAATATGAATATGTATCAACAAGAATATTATCTTTAATTTGGTTCAAAATTACATTATATTTTACCTGTACTGCACTGTAAACCTAGTGACTTCGTTGTTGCTGTTTTTTCTACATAATGGCATCAAATCTTGGTGTCTTAGTACTGAGTGCTACTCGCATGTCATGTTCAGAATTCAGCCGATTTTTGCTTTTCGTTTTGATGTGAAGTAGACAAGAAAATCCTTGCTCACACAAGTAAGTAGTTGCAAAAGGTACCAGCACTTCGAGTGCTTTCGTTGCTAGTGCAGTGTATGCTTCCAGCTGAGAAGCCCAGAAGTGATCCAGCTGACTATTGGTGAACTCCATTTGGATTCTTCCATGATGCTGCCATCATCATCATCATCTTCCATTCTGCATGAAAGGGTTCAAGATCCAGTTATTACAGGCTTGTAACTCTCCACATGAGAAGTAACCATCAAAGGAAGCACACAGCATCTGCATATGTTCAACAATTTTTGCAACAAAGTTTGGAGGCAGGACAGAATTTTCTGTGAGTGTCTCTTCCAGGCAGGGGAAATTTACCAAATTCCCCATCTTCACACGCTTTATCCACAAGGCTAGCTTTTCCTTGAATGCTGCCAAATTCTCTCTTGCAGTCACAATATCAAGTCCCCTTCCCTGCAGAGAGAGATTGAGTTCCTTAAGTGCCGAAAACACATCAGCCAAGTAGGCAAGCATCTGAACAAAACTAGGGTCACTGAAACGCATGGCCAGTTCTTGTACCCGTTCATGAAGAAAATGGTGAATTTCTCCTCTCAGTTCAAACAAACGAGATAAAACAAGACCACGTGACAGCCACATCACTTCAGTGGGGTACAAAAGCACAGTGTGTTCCTGGCCTACTTCCTCACAAAGTGACGGAAACAATCGATGATTCAAAGCCCGGCTGCGAATCAAGTTTACAGCCTTAACACAAACATCCAGAGTTTTCTTCAGATCTGGAGACAATGTCTTTGCTGCAAGAGCGTGACGATGAAGAAAGCAGTGAGTGACTTTCAGATTAGGAATTTCTTTCCTCATCAGTGCAACAAACCCAGAACGATTGCCTAACATGGCTGGTGCACCATTGGTACATATTGAACCAATTCCGTCAAGGTGAAGTGCGTTTCTTGAGAAGAATTCTTGTATATTATTAAACACATCTTTAGATTGTGCAGTTGTCTTCAGGGACTGACAGAAGAGAAAACTTTCTTCCACATATTTTTCGTTCACATAGCGAAATACCGCCAATAGCTGACAACAGTTGGATACATCTGTCGATTCATCAACTTGTATGATAATCTTGACTGGACTAGCCTTGATGTCAGCTACAAATTGTTCCAGGATGTCACCACTCATGTCGATAATTCGGTTATGGTTCACATCATTCGACAATGACACTTGTTGGAGTTTCTTCTCAGCTTCCTTTCCTTACACCAATAAAAATGTAAGAATCACAATACATTCTGTGAAAATACTGCAGTGACTACACTGCTGTAGTGATGATCAACGTTGCGTACAACCTATCGCCCGTTGAAGTATGAATTGTAAAGAAAGCAAAAAAAAATATAGAAATAAAACAGAATGAAACCAATCTTCCAGTAGTACTTTATATATATCGATAAAAAAAATTAAAACAGGGAGACCATAACTCACTTAGGCAGAAGAATATACGTGTTGATTGCAGATACGTGTACCCTAGACTCGAGTTTGTTTTAACTTTATCCCTTCATTAGGAAAGTAGATTTAGGTATATCTCTTCAAACACTGTTCAAGACTAAGCAACAAGTATTTTTTCAGGAAAAAATATAAAGCGTAGGTAAAAACATATATTTTCTTCAATATTTCACAGATATCCTCGCACCCTTTAGGAACTAGGTTCGCACCCCAGGTTAAGAACACCTGCTCTAAAACAACCTTAAATCGATGGTGGTCCAAGATTGATGTAAAACCCGGTATTTTGTTATCTTTCATAAATTTGCTGAAGGTTAAAGCTGTGGAAATGGCTGAAACTGACCGTTTATGTATCATTTCATTTTATGAATGTAGTGTGGCTAAAGTACGGTCCTACGATAACGGATAGGATATTTTATATCTCCCCCAAAACCGGGTTCAGTGATTCGGAGCTAATGAAGCCATGGAAACAATTAATATACTATTATTTTAACTGTGATATTACTAAGATATTTTGTTTCATATCATAAGGACAGTAGAAGAAGCAGGGTATATTGTTGTTGGCATGGTGAAAGATTTAGGCCCTAAAAATGCAAAATTATGGAATAATAATAGGTGACAAAAACATTCCTCATTAACAAATCCACCTAGCGCTGATAGAGACGTGTACGTATATGATGACGCCCCGGATCTTATCAAATTGGTAAGAAACAATTTTCTAGATTCTGGCTTTCTGTTACCAAATTGGAAACTTGTACTGAGTGGGTGTATTAGAGAGCTTATCATAAGAAGTGTGAGTGACCTGAAGACAATGCATCGCTTACCTGATAAACACATAAATGCAGCAGGTGCTAAAAGAATGAATGTAAGGTTTGCAGCTCAACTACTGTCTGAGACAACTGCCAAGGCTTTAAAATACTTTGGAGACAAAAGACTTTTGAAAAGCAAAGAATAGGATGAGACTAGTCAATTCATACATCTGTGTGACTCATGGTTTGATCTGATGAATTCCCGAGTGCCATTTGATGAAAAACCATCCAGACATGCTATATTGCCTTAATCTTGAACTAAAAAGTATATTACGCAGTACGATACTGCAAAGACTTTGAAAGTAACTAGAAGTAAGAGCATGTATCAATTTCAGAAAGGAATTGTTGTATTGTCGATGTCTTTACAAAATCTTTTTGCAATGGTCAAGTCAAGGTATGGCATTTCATACATATTAACATATAGGCTAAACCAAGATGGATTGGAGCATCTGTTTGCTAGCAAAGACAAAAAGGTGCAGCATATAAACACCCTCACCTGTATCTTTTAAACACAGAATTAGGTCGCACCTATTAGGGAAAGAAAGCCAGCTAGTTGCTGAGAACTGCAACATTGAAAAGAAGAATGAGGACATAACCATGGTGCATGACACATTTCAATGTTCAAGCAACAGTGTACAGGCAACTGATTTTGACCAGAACAACTTGGACCAAGAAGTGTGTTTATCTTCTATGCTGCTATGCTGTTTGCCTCTCTTGATCCTGACAACTTAAGAGATGGATGATACTGCAGATTGTGATGATGCTATACTCCCCTTAGAACTGGAAAATGAGATGAAAACAGAAAGGCTGCGTTATCTTGGTGGATATATAGCCTTTAGATTTCCACAGTTCCAACATCTTGGTTCCCATGAAAAACCTGGGAAAGGGACTTGGAATGAGACAGCTAGCTGGAATCATGGAAAAGATTTAATAACACCAAGTGATTGTTTCTTAAGTGAACTTAAAAATAAAAGAGACTTTTTGTTTGTTACCACGGAGAGAAGTCCCTGAAACCTGGCAAAAGCACTACAAAAAATTCAATTTCATACATGCGTCACCATGTGAATCTACATAGTGAGGTTATTACCCCATTTGTCCGCTGCAGCATGTTCTTTAGGATACGAATCCTATAGTCAACCTAGAGAAATAAGGCCGCTGAAATCTTGAATTGTAAGGAAATATCGACTTTGTCGACACAAGACAATTGGAGTACGCTTTAAGTTATTCCTCTGTCATTTGTAAACATATGGTATTTGAAAGGACCCCCTATCAGTAAAGGATAGTAAGCCAGAAACGCTAATCTAGGTGCTTGTGGCCAATCGCATTTATGTTTTTCAAGGACATAGATTCTTCTGGGGAACTATCATAAAGACATTTCAGGTCATTTGAAGGGTCAGTAGTCTGCTAGCCTCTACCCAATAAACATGTCAGGAAATAACTCCCTAAGTCGTAGTCATCTTCACAGTGAAACAAGGAGATTGTTTACAACGTCAAAAATATTTCACGCAGGAGAAACTTAATGGAGGTCCTATCATCAAAGTAAAGAGAGCATTATTACGCGCAGCCGAAGCTACAAAAATCAGCGAAAGGAGTAAAAGACGAATTTTGAAGGAGGGGAAAACAGCCCAATACTCTGGCTCAGAAACTCTGAATTTCAAGAGGAAGGAAAGGAAGCAGACCAAATTCATCTCAAATTTGAAGGATTTCGATGGGCAATTGGTGCAAAAGACCATTGTACATTATTACAATCGGAGAGAAATACCAACAGTAGAGAAGGTACTGTGTGATTTAAAAGAAAACATTGGCTTTAATGGGTCTGCAGAAATTCTCAGAAAAATTATGTATGACATTGGATTTAAGTATTCCAAAGTAGACGGGAGGAAAATCTTAATGGAAAAACCACAAGTGTTTGCATGTCGAACAAAGTTTTTGAGGGAAATTAAAAAAGTGAGAGACAAAAAAACGGACTATAATCTATCTCGATTAGACATGGATTAATCACTATCATTCTGTGTCAAAATGCTGCAATGACAACTAGACAAATGCAACAGGAATCCAACAACCTACAGGGAGAGGGGATCGCCTCATTGTCTTGCGTGCAGGTTCTGTAAATGGCTTTGTGCCAAACGCAGAACTCGCATTCGATGCAAAGAATGATCGATATTACCATAACCAGATGAACGGTGCTGTGTTCAAACATGGTTTGAGGAACAACTAATACCCAATATACCCCATTCCTCAGTAATCGTTATGGACAATGCTTCATATCACTCGGTAAAATTAGATAGTCCTCCAACCATGGCATCAAAAAGGCAGTTTTGCAAGATTAGCTGATTAAAAAAGGATTATCTCCAGGGAACATGGTAAAACATGAGTTGATGACAGTGGTGAAATCAGTTATGCACAAGTGACCACAAATTTGTAATAGATAAAATTGCAATCGATAATGGTCATCAAGTAATTCACCTGCCTCCTTACCACTATCAATACACTCCTATTCAACTTATATGGGGACAAGTTGAAAACCATATTGCAAAAAGAAATAACTTTGTTATGGCAGATTTAAAAGTTCTTTTAAGAGAAACCATACAGTGACTGACACAAGCAAATTGGATAAATGCTGTGTGAGATGCTGAGAAACTAGAGTGGGAAGATGCAAAACATATTGTCTTTTGATGAAGATGATTTCACTGAAGAATCAGATGAAGATTACTAAAACTTAATGATAATATATAGCATTTAGTTAGTTAGGGTTCTTACACTATATATATATATATATATATATATATATATATATATATATATATATATATGTATATATATACTGTATATATATACTGTATATATATACTGTATATATATACTGTATATATATATATATATATATATATATATATATATATATATATATATATATATATATATATATATAGTGTAGATGAATCAAGTTGATATACTGTATAGCTATATATTCGTATAATAATTCAATTATTTTACCTACTATTTCTTTCAAATAAAAGTTTACAATACCTACAAAAGATTTTCCTTTACTTCTTGAGAAAACATTTATGAAAACATGACCATCATTTAGCATTACACACGAATATCAAGCTAATGTATATCTATTTCTATAAGTTAAGTACCGTATATTACCTGGCATTATCTTCAAAATCAATAGTTATGATACCAACGAAAGATTTGGCTTCTTCAAAAATAAAAAAAGACAGACGAAAGCATGACCATCATTGACCTTTGCACATAAAACTCGAGCGATTGGATGTACGGTATATCTATTTCTATAATAAATAAGGCAATACATTACCTGACGTTATCTTTTAAATAAACTCATAAGAATTGGGACTACTATCTACCTTTACACAAAAAATAAAAAAGGTAGAAATTACCGGCAAAAACATTTTAAATCATAACACTCATAATGTTGGATGTTTAGTAGTACATTGAAAAAAATACTTATACAACGAAATATTAAGTAAAAGAAATAAATATTCAAGTAGGATACAGTGTAGGGAAATTGACTGTCTTGCTTACAATAGGAAGGGCACCGAGAGGAATAAGATTAACTCGAAATTAAAGGATTAGTGACCCTTCAAATCACCTCCCACTCTGACCTAGAGTTCATCTGGCCGATTTGAGGTTACTTTGTCTCACTGATTCTAAGCTTGTGTAATTTATTGGTGAAATTTGATTTTGAATAGATTCACACAACATAATTGTGAATTGGTACAATAGCAGCGTCCATGTGTTTTCATTATTGTGATTCATCATGTTATAGAGTGAAAATTAAAGCCGCCACAAATTCACTCTTGTTTGAGTCTTTCATTTGTTTAGGAAAAGAATATATAAAATATCGACGAAGAATTAAAATCTCTAGGAATTATTTTTCGATTCTGAAATTAACCATTTTCTTAATATCATTAGGGATGATAATTTTATACTCGCTTCAAAATTTGCAACAACGCAAGCAAGTAAAAATTTGCCTTATTAATTTTAATCTTTTTGTTTTGTTTTTGTTTTCTGAAAAGAATTATGAGAGTTTCGACGATGCGTTTAGAAGTTTGGAGAAAAATGACACTTTTCGCTGGAGGGAAAATAATGCACCGGATATTCTGGAAGCGAAAAATGGCGAAACTTCAGTGGCGAATTCCTCTTTCATTACGCAGTTCTTAGACGAGTTTCGTTGGATGTCAACTTATTATTCATCACTGGACTTTATGACCATTTCGATTATCCGGACGAGAAAATTAGGTTTGTTAAGCTTACGGCCATTTCTTTCTCATTTCTTCGCCATTACGGACGCAATGAATTTTCGATCACCTGAATCTGAAATGTTGCTGTTGTGAAAATCTTAATCCGATCGAGAGTTTGGCGAGTGAGGTCTACAGTCTCTTCAGATGCTTTTATTATTATTATTATTATTATTATTATTATTATTATTATTATTAATATTATTATTATTACCCGCTAATCTACAACGTTATTTGGAAAAGCAGGATGTTATAAGCCCAAAGGCTCCAACAGGGTAAAAAGCTCAGTAAGGAAAGGAAAAAGTCAAATACTTTAAGAGTAACATTAAAATAAATATCTCCTATATAAACTATGAAAACTCTAACAAAACAAGATAAAGAATATTATATAGAATAGAATAGTGAGCTCGAGTGTACCCTCAAACAAGAGAACTCTATCAATGGTCAGTGTCTTTAGGTTTCGGTCTCATTCGCTAATTGCCTCTTCCTGTGGTTCCGAGTTACAGGTATCACTAACTTTACTTTTAATTTCCTTTAGAGAGATGCTATGTTTACTTTAGTTTCCCAGTAACCACAGCTACTTTTACCCTTCCCTATCAGTTACTTAATTACTTTCAATCTCGCTTAACAACTGCTGCTGCTGCTGCTACTTTTTTCTTACCTCCAGTAACCACAATTGCTTTTTACCCTCGTTTCCAATCTGTGGAATTAAGTATCTCTCCTTACAGTTTCTGCTCTTTAATAAAATCGTTTCGCAAAAGTCGCCGCTACTTCCGCCTTTTGTCTCTTATTTACACCTATTAAATTTCGACTCTTCTCCCAGTTACCTCTGATATTATAAGACTCATTTCCAAAATTTAGTTTACCTCTTCTCTCGCCTTCCAGGAAGTGCAAATATTTCTAATGTCATTTTCCAAAGAATAGAAGAGGAAGAAGAAGAAGAAGAAGAAGAAGAAGAAGAAAAAGAAGAAGAAGGGAGAATGCATATGGACGATATCCCACACAAAACGACATGCAGATGTTATTTTCACCAGAAGTGAAAGTTCTCTTGACAACCAAGAGCTTCCCCTCGTCCCTCAGGAGTTCCTCCCCTTCCCCTCCCTTCCTCCTCCTCCACTTGCGAGTCCTCCTGATAGCGGCAATCCTTTCGCAATAAACTCAGAGCGCATATTTAAAATGTGCTTAGCTCTTGACGAATGCTGGGGAAAGGGATTCTTTACATGGCCGTGTTTAAAGCGTTCAACGCCTCTGGGCTCTAGAGGTTTTTTTTCCTAGTTGTAGAAAGGAACGAACGATAAAGAGAAGCAGTTAAGATTTTAAAGATGATGTTACACATTTACACCCTTATCTTGGTTGAGAGAATATACAAATAAGTATAAAAACTGTTACACATTCGCTTTGATAAATGAATCTTGCGTTTGTGCAACTTTAAAGAGATAGCAATGTCGCAAAAACGGGGAACCTCGGTATGTTAATGAAACGATATGTAAATTTCATGCAAAACATTATACTTTAAATACCTCTTTTACTTTTACCAATCATGTTTGCAGAAACATTCTATTTTTCTCAAATTGCTTTCCATTTCTGTGCCATATACGTTTAGTATCGCAGCATTTCCTCCAATCGTAACATCTTGCAAATATAATCTCAAAAAAAACCCACTGCACTGTTTCACTCGTCCCGGAAGAATTGCTGAAAATATAATCAATGTTCTTTCCTTTGTAGTGCATCTTTAAGCAACACAAACACTCATTGGTCACCTCCCTTACATTTATATACAACTCTTTCCCGTTGGTTTTTGATTGAAAGGAGATTTTCTGTTTACTGGCGGTATTTGTGCTCTTTGAGATACAACATTTTTTCAACATTTGCGAGGGCGGAAAACCACTGAATGTAGGAATGAGAGGTAAAGACCAAACCTGTCTGAAGTAACTAAAAGAACTTGCAATGTGTCTATCAATGGTAATGTCGACAAAACTGTGAGGACAGACGAAAGTGTACCAACCGTGTTTCACACAATTGTACATAATTCCTTTTGTATATATTATGCTTGTATCTTCGCTCTTCCCTCGCACTAAAACGAACATGAAAATTTATGGCTGGTTTTTCCTCTGTGATATTGTCTGTCTTGTGAACTTGTCATGTCCTGTTGCCTTGAGGTTTTGTATATAAGGAGAGTGTTCCACAATAATATAACTCAGTCATTTCCAATCTGCCTTTGAGTTCACACCCTTACTCGGCGCCGTCACATTGGTGACCCCGGAAGTCGACTCGCTCCCACTGCCTTCCAACCCCACCTCCCTCGCCCCTCCATCGTTGGTACTATGACGGAGACTACATCAGTTGGCGCCGCGGCCGCCCCATTGAAACTTTTACCGTTCGCCACCGGAGAGGCGTTTGCTTGGTTTCAACGTGCTGAAGTCCACTTTCGTATCAGGGGCGTGACTTGCTCAACCACCAAAACGGATTATGTTCTCGCGGCGATACCCGAGGAAACCTTCCCAGAAATATCCGACTGGCTTTGTGAACAAGGAGACACCCCAATAGCATATGACGCCCTCAAATCATACCTTCTGCAGCAGTACTCGCCGTCGCCAGCCGCCCGTATAGCAAAGCTTTTTCAGCTCTCGCAACAACCGTTGGGGGACCAAAGGGCTTCGCTTGCCCTCAGGGAAATGACCAGTATCGCTCGCCTTCAACCTGCCGCAGATGGCGCTCCTCGTGAGGTGAACCTACTCCGTGCCCTTTGGATACGCCGTTTACATGAACCTGTACGCGCTGCCATACCCGATGTCGATAGTTTACCCATAAAGGACTTGATGACCAAAGCCAACGCCCTTATGGACAGCCACTTCAAGACCTCCATCAACGCCTCTACCCCTGACGACGAGGATGCCTATTCAACGTCAACTGAAGCTGACATGAATGCCATAGGACATACACGCCTACCCCGTGACGTGCCGAAGCGGCGACATAGCCGCCCACCACCCACCAATCGCTCGCGCCCCAAGGAACGACTTCTAGAACCACTTACTACCTCCCATCCGCCGCAGTTTTGCTACTACCACTTCAGATTCGGGGCAACCGCGAAGAAATGTGCCAAAGATTGTCAGTGGCCAAAAAACGTGTAAGCAGGCCATTGCTTGTGGCGGTGGCCTCCCATGTTTCTAATCTGTTCTTTTTACAGGATGCAGGAACGGGCGTGCGATTTTTGGTAGACACGGGTGCTTGTCGTTCTCTTTTGCCAAGGAAACTCTTCAAGGCACAACGTAGTCTGTCTACATCTGCCGACGTCCGCTTGGTAGCTGCCAACGGATCTGCGATACCCACCTACTGTTACGAGAACCTCACATTATCGTTCGGAAACGAACATGAAAATTCATGTCTGGTTTTTCCTCTGTGATATTGTCTGTCTTGTGAACTTGTCATGTCCTGTTGCCTTGAGGTTTTGTATATAAGGAGTGTGTTCCACAATAATATAACTCAGTCGTTTCCAATCTGCCTTTGAGTTCACACCTTTACTCGGCGCCGTCACAACAGCTTGCGAAAGTTCCAGGAAAAGTTATTTGGACCACGAATGGCTAATAACGAGATTTGAGGAGAGTTCTTTTGAGTGAAAGAATCTCTGCCCATCAAAGTTTGTAGAATTTTAAGTGGCGGAAGTGGTAAAGGTTCCAAACTCCATAAGATATGACAATGAAAGAAATTGTGTTGTTGGTAGGAAAGCAAGTCTGAGAAGTAAATTGAAAGGAGATGACCTTATGGAAATGTGTAAGGAAAGGGGATTGACTTAGAAAATTGCAATGTTTGAAAATACTGTCCTTTATGTATTAAAATCCTTAATCTTACATTCGAATTCTGGTTATAGCAAAAGACTATAATTCCGCTTTTGGTTTCAGTTATTTCAAAGGTGAAGCAAATTCAAGACCAAGATGCATTTGGAGCTAAATTTTAAAAACCACACACAAAACGCTTGAATATATATATATATATATATATATATATATATATATATATATATATATATATATATATATATATATATATATATATATATATATATATATATATATATATATACACACATATATAGAATATATATATATATATATATATAATATATATATATATATATATATATATATATATATATATATATATATATATATATATATATATATATATATATCCCTATAAAAAGAAATAATGACCACCTGGATGCATTGTGTAATGAAAATCAAATTTTAATAGAAAGGACCTCATTAACACTAGGCTTTCTACAGAACAATGGATGGCGTTTCATAACAGAGGAAGAGAAGTGTGTTTTTACATAAAAAGCCAAACAATTATTCATCTGAAAATACATTTAATTATCAATATAAATATTAATACTCATGCGCGCAAGGGGTGGCACCATTTGGGTACATTGCTAGCGCCAAGGCCTGCCCCCAGCAGACAGACGCTTTCTTGACTTTAGTAAACGCAAGTACCCATATACCGGTGAAAAGATTGTTGGGCAGTGATATATATATATATATATATATATATATATATATATATATATATATATAAATATAGGGAAAATATGCACGTGTTGCAGTAATTTGACAGCTGTATAAATTAAAATTAACAGCAAGAAGGAAGACAAATTTCATTTCCATAAACTGCTTTCAACTTAGTATTTAACATTCTTTGAGTTTGATGCTCTTTAAAGGGGAAGCATGAAAGAAAAGACCCTTTTGTCCCACGAGAGAAAACGACACCTGGCAGACATGATCAAATAAAAATGAACAAACATAAATGTTCTATGATAAGAAAGATCTCGCTGCCTCAGCTTTAACCTATATTATCATAAATCCTCTATTTTCGCTTCTCCTAGAAAAAAAAAAACCTAACATTCACATGTGGGCGAACATTCTAAATGGAACACTATAAAGAATACTCTCTCTCTCTCTCTCTCTCTCTCTCTCTCTCTCTCTCTCTCTCTCTCTCTCTCTCTCTCTCTCTCTCTCTCTCCAGCATCTGTATATTTTCATGCATTTCAAATATATTGCAAAACGATGGATGGCATCTCGAGAAAAGAGTTTCTTGTTGCGATGTCTTTCCATTTTGGTGGAGAAATAACTAGAGCGTAATTTTAAGGGGAAACTTGATCCATGTGAATTTTGTATAAATACTTTCATCGACTTCAAAGAAAGGCAATCAATATTAAACGAGTATCATGCATTTTTAAATAGGTGAACAGAAGACAGTAACTCTTAGAAGAATATACTCAATACAAAATAATAGTATTAATAATAAAAATAATCATAGTACTAATAATGATACCAATAACAACGATCATTAATGTACAATATACAATATCAACAGCAAACTTAAAATGGGCAATCGTTCACATGGAACTGGCCTAACCAGTTACTGACTTTCAAACCAAACTTCCACATAGAATGTCAATAGGATGAACAAACAAAATGTTATGTATGCAAATAATAACAATATAAATATCTAAACAATAACAATGATAAACCATATGAAGACATTTTGAATATCATCTCATATGCCTCTAATAATCAACAAAAACACCACCAATAGGAAAGCCGTTCTATTTGTAGATTTTAGTAAAAAGAAATAAGAGGTCGCCGGTAATGACATATTATGTTGTCGGTAAAAAGACAGGATGTGGTTGTTGGTGCTTTGCAAATTTACTAATTTTCTCCAAACGAAAAGAGACTGCAAAAAAGTATCATATTCACAAGGAAAAAGTCCTTAGGAAAACATGTAGCAGACTCCAAATGAAAAGCCAATCTGCAAAACAAACATCTTGTTTAACCGAAAAGGTATAGTACAGCTAAACTAACTTAGAGAGTTCTCAGCTTAAAGGCCACTCATGAATGACAGAGGCAAGGGAGAGTGACACTGTCCTATCAAGCAGGAGAGTAGAGACCGACCATATATATATATATATATATATATATATATATATATATATATATATATATATATATATATATATATACATATATATATATATATATATATATATATATATATATATATGATCATTGTCCAAGTCCTCCCTCCACCCAAGCTAAGACCAAGGAGGGCCAGGCAATGGCTACTGATAGCTCAGCAGATAGACCTTTCGGCACTACCAATCACCCCCATCCTTAGTTCACAAGAATGGTAAGGTTGCAGTGACTAAAGAAACTAACAAGTTTGATCGGGACTCGAACTCCAGTCTGGCGTTCACCAGTCAGGGACGTTACCGCATCGGCCACCACAACCCCAAGTTAAGCAAATCGAGTTGCACGTTGCTGCTGAAAAGGCATTCAGTAAAACAAACCTCATGCTCTGATAGAAAATTTAATCAGCCAAAGTAGTTGGATACCTTATCTGAAAAGACGAAAAATTCGCTTCATGCAACTGAAAGTGTTCTTTGCGAATCGGATAACACATTTGCTCTAAAACTAAGTGGTGGACCACCAACCTGATAGCAGTGGGCTGATGGTGAGGTTGGGGTGAGGCAAAAGCTGGGCTTGGGGGTGACGGGGGGGGGGGGGTATTAAGAGTATTTAAACAATAAGTTGCTTACTCTTTTTTCACAGAATCTTGATGACAAAACATGTCATACAGTCGAATGTAGTTTATAAATGCTAAAATGGACATTACGAATGTTCGGTTACTTAGTTAAAAGTCTATCAAGGCTGGTGGGGGGGGGGGGGGGGGGAGCTAGGATTATACCTGGAAGCCATGGGGGGAGCCAGCCGAAAAAAGTTTTGGAACCACTGCTCTACCTGAAAGTGAGTTTTGCGAATCGATTAGCAATAACTGAAAAGAAACTGCAAAACGTGAATCATGGTCTAATTGGAAAGGAGCGCTACAAAATGAGTTGCATACTCCAATTGAAAAGACACCGAGTAATAGGAATATCCTACTAAAACTTACGTGCTTCTCTAAAAAGACTCATGTTCTCTATGAAAAATGTTGCACTGCAAGAGGAATATCAAGCTTCTATTGAATAGACACCTTGCTAAATGAATAGGAGGTTTTAAAAGAAAAAGTGCTCAACAAATTTAGTGGCATGCTCCAAGAGAAAAGAAAAAACAAGGGCAAAAAGAGTTTATCTCTGACCGAAAATTAACACTGCAAAAGGAGTGGCATTCTCCAATTTAAATGCATCTTACTAAACAAGTACCATAAAACAAAAGGTGTTCTGTAAACCAAGAAGCATAATAAAACTGAAAAGGCACAGCAAAATATGAGTATGAAGCTCTAATTGAAAAGGTCCTTTTCAAAGGAAGTATAATCTTCTTATTGAAAAGGCACTGCACAAAGCGACAAGCAAAGTCTATTATTATTATCATCACTATTACTAGCTAAGCTACAATCCTAATTAGAAACGCAGGATGTTTCAAGCCTAAGGCCTCCCACAGGAGAAAATAGCCCAGTGAGGAAAGAAAACAATGAAATAAATAAACTACAATAGAAGTAATGAACAATTAAAATAAAACATTAAAAAACAGTAACACTAAAATAGATCTTTCATACATAAACAATAAAAACACGAGGAAGAGAAATAAGACAGTAGTGTGTGCCCGAGTGTCCCCTCAAGCAAGACAGTAGATGACCATGGTACAGAGGCTATGGCATTACCCAAGACTATAAAATAATGTTTTGATTCTGGAGTGTCCTCTCAGAAAAACTGCTTACCATAGCTAAAGAGTCTCTTCTACCCTTACCAAGAGGAAAGTAGCCACTGAACATTTATAGTGCATTAGATTTATTTGGTAATCTCTGTGGTGTCATGTCTAAAAAGACAGGAGAATGTGGAAAAAATATGCTGAACTAATCGGGATATGTGTATGCAACGAAAAAATGAGCCGTAACCAGAGAGGGATTCAATGTATTATTATCTGGCCTGTCAAAGAACCCATAAATCTGTCGAGGTAATATCTCAACGGGTGGCTGGTGCCCTGGCCAACCTCCTACCTAGTCTAAGACAAGAGGTTCTCAACCAAGGGGGAATTTCCTCTGACGGAGAAATTCAGGTTTTCGGGGGTGGTGAAAAAATAGAAGGATTTATTTCTTTATGCATATGATTTGGAATCCTCTTTATACGGCAGACAATCTTGAAAAGGAGGAGGAATGGCATATTGACGTAGTGGGAGGAGTGCATGGGGCAAAAAGAGGTTGAGAACACTGGTCTAAGAGGAAAGGCATATTGCAGAGTCACATGCCCTAATAGAAAAGAGGATCTGTAAAAGAGCTTGCATGCCACCATAGAGAGGCTACTGCTTAAAGCAATTCATATCTCTAATTAACGACATTCATTTATGTAATGAAAATAATTTCTTGTTGGAATAAACCTTGCGAAAATGAGCCAATAAAATAATTTTTGAAGTTTTTTTAGATGAAAAAAAAATCATAAAGAAACCTCTGATGACAATGATGTACAGGCAAAAACCCAAACCTACGCATAGGCTAACCTTCAAACGGAAAAGTAATATTCGCAAAAATATACAATTAAAGCCACAGGCCATCTGGAATTCACAGGAAAAAAAAATGGGATGATCAAGAAATTCTTACTTTTGCTGAAACTTTGTCTTGCATCTCACTCCCTTCATTATCTATTGATCCATTAAGACGTTATTAAAAGCCGGATGAAAATGAGCACTCATTTGAGAATCCCGAATAACGATAATAGGAATTTCATCATCAGCATATTATTCCAATCCATGTCACTGTCTAGCAATCATGCCTCTGGTATAAACCAAGTATACCACCTCATAAAACATTGATCATAAGTTTAGGATTCCTAAAACCTCCAACCACAGCACCTCTTAGCTCTTAATACCTTGAATATGAAGCGTCGGACACTATGTGTTATAAATTTATAGCAGCCATTTCTAGTTCACTGCAGGACAAAGGCCTCAAACATGTCTTCATTCATATCTGGGGTTTTGCCAGTTTGCGTCACCACGCTGGCTAGCGCAGATTGGTGATGGTGGGAGACTTCAGTCTGACTGCTCGCAGAAAACCAATCTAGTATGGGTGTCCTTGCCTAGTACAGCTTTGCTGATCATGGCGATATACAAAACCTTCCACTACGTTAAGCTATCCTCACTCAGAAAGGTAATATTAAATTCTATATAACAATTCTTAACTCAATCCATTATCAAAGCTCTCTTAATGACATGCAACTGGTCAGAATTAAAAGGCCATAGAGCCTTGAGGATTGTTGAACATTTTGTCTGATAGACTGATATAGATTTTTCTGGCGTCTTCACATCAGACGTCATTGATGACGTAAAACATTGAAGATAAACTTTCCATAATAACAAGAGATTGGTTTGTTTTAGTAGCATGTGGTTTACATATATTTCTACAAAAACACAGAAACACACACACACACACTATATGTATATATATATATA
>NC_090746.1:23650428-23662928 GCF_036898095.1 Palaemon carinicauda
CTCAGATGAGCTGGCAGCGCATTAAATAGTCGCTGCATTATCGATGCTGGTGCGTAGTGGATTAATGTCCTGTGCGCCTTCCTTAGTTTTCCTGATATAGTTTTTGGCACTATTAATCTACCACGGCTTACTCTTTCTGATATTTTTAGCTCCATGATGTTTTCAGTAATTCCTTCGGTTTGTTTCCATGCTTGTATTATCATGTAGCGTTCTCTTCTCCTTTCTATACTGTACAGTTTTAAAAATTGCAGTCTTTCCCAGTAGTCACGGTCCTTAACTTCTTCTATTCTAGCAGTAAATGACCTTTGTACACTTTCTATTTGTGCAATATCCTTTTGGTAGTGTGGGTACCATATCACATTGCAGTACTCGAGTGTACTACGTACATAAGTTTTGTAAAGCATAATCATGTGTTCAGCTTTTCTTGTTTTAAAGTGTCTGAATAGCATTCCCATTTTTGCTTTACATTTAGCCAACAGTGTTGCTATTTGGTCGTTGCCCAACATATTTCTGTTTAACATTACACCAAGGGCTTTATTTTTCTTCCTTGTTTGTGATTTTCTCGTTATTAGGTCCCCTGTATGCATATACCATTCCTTCTCAGTTTCCATAGTTTATTGATTTGAATTTATCTCCGCCCATTCATATATTTTGTTTAGATCTCTTTGTAATGAGTTCCTATTTTCATCACAAGTAATTTCTCTACTTATTCTTGTGTCATCGGCGAAACTTCTCACTACAGAGTTTTCAACATCACAGTCTATGTCTGAGATCATAATAACAATCAGCAGTGCATCTAATACCGTACTCTGTGGCACGCCAGATATTACCTGATCTTCATCTGATTTCTCGTTATTTGCAACCACTATCTGTTTTCTGTTTTGCAAAAATTCTTATACCCATTTTTCTACCTTTCCCACAATATTATGCTTCCTCATTTTTTCTCTAATATATTATGGTCTACCTTGTCAAAGACTTTTGCAAAATCTAGATAGATCACATCTGTGTCTTTTTCATTTATCATATTTTTGTACCATCTCTCCTCATGGTTAAGCAAAATTCTAATGCACGCAATCAGCAATAAGTTTGGACATTGTTGTCACAGAGACTTCAAACTTGGTTCATATATGTAGTAGGTTGGCCAGGCATCAGCCACCCGTTGATATACTACCGCTAGAGTGTTATGGGGTTCTTTGACTGGCCAGACAGTACTACATTGGATCCTTTTCTCTGGTTACTATTCAATTTCACTTTACCTACACATACACCGAATAGTCTGGCATATTCTTTACAGACTCCTCTCTGTCCTCCATGAGTTGGCGCAACAAGAACTAGACCATTTGGTAACAGAGGTTCCTAGTAGCTCCAACCAGTGGGATGGAAAAATATTTTCAAACATATTGAAACAATATGATCCAACAAACTGGAGGAAGTCTGCGGAAAACATCATCAAAATAATAGAAGAAATTCCAAAGAAGATCCAGGTCATAAAGAGACTTATAAAGAAAGTTTACATCAAACAACACATTCCATCAAAGAACAATAAGAAGTCCAATATGGTGAATATGCTGATTGATGCATTGGGAAAAAGAATGCCAAAATGGTGCAAAATATTATTAATCCCAATGCATCAATCAGCCTATTCACCATATTGGACTTCTTATTGTTCTTTGATGGAATATGTTGATTGATGTAAACTTTCAATCATTTCCAGCTATTTACATAAAAGTTAATCCCTGCAAGTTTCATTACTCGACGATTAAAATTGTGGTTAAACTGTTTACAAACAAACACACATACACACAGACAGGAGCGAAAACATAACCTCCTTTCAACTTCATTGATGGAGGTAAACATTTCATGTTGCCCGTTAAATACACATAAACCATGGGGGTTATGTTTGACTAATTGGTAAATCAAAGTTTTAATCGACTTATCGAAATGTTTGGATAATTCCCCACCTCTCCAATCAGCAATGCCTAATTAACAAACAACTTTACGTAAACTCTACGCACTCACACTCACACAGAAACCTAAACAAGTTAGGAATTGCCTAAAAAAAGTGAAAGGAATTTACGGCCTGTCTGAACCTTGGCAGCTACAAGGCACTCTACTGGCAGCGACCAGTTTCCTTCACATATTTCATGTTGCAGTCAGAAAAGAGAGAAAGAATGTGCCCGCGGAGAATTCAGATGAATCATGGGAGAAATTATGTCACACTGTGAAAGGGTTGTTTTGCAATAAATGAACCAAAACCTAGTTAAAAGCTATAACATTTCGGGTAAAATTGGTGTTCTTAAGAATTTAAGTTGCTGAAATTATACAAATTACATAAGGTCTTGGTTCGTTTAATAACGTTATTGGGAATTACAAATTTTGTTGCTAGTACAGAGCGCACATGGAGTTCTAAATATGTTTATAGTTTTACTTCGTACTGAGTATGGTATGTTAAAATAAAACTGCTGTATATTTGTATTTTTGTTTGATTGCATTTTCATTTATTTTTGTGTATTTATGTACTAATTACTAAAACTTGTCCTCTCCGAATAAATCATTAGTCTGAATTTTTTTTTTCCAAGAGGAAAACTTATCTTGAGTAATGTATATTAAACTATGGTTTCATTTAACATAGGTCAAGTTCAATACCGGAAAATACCAACAAAAGACTGAAAAAAAATAATCAGTTGCAGCAAATATGTATTAATAAACAAAAATAATTTAAATCAAGAAAATTTATCTAAATCAAAAATTCTGATTTAAATTAAATATATCGATGTTTTTTTCTTGGTAAAAAAAAAATCATGATGATTTTCAACCCTGCATTAAGTGTCACGGGGATGAAGTAGCTAGAAGCCATATATAACGCTTTCGTTGGGTCATAAATAAATAGCTGTGATTTTATTATTATTATGATCATCATCATTATTATTAACTAAGCTACATCCCTAGTTGGAATAGCAAGATTCTATAAGCCCTAGGGCACCAACAGGGAAAAACAACCTATTTAGGATAGAAATAAAGAAATAAATATCGTACAATAGAAGTAATGAACAATTAAACTATAAAAATTTAGATTATTAACAACATTAAAATAGAGCTTCCTGGTGATTTGCCCTCTTAATACCACTGAGTTGGCTAAGTTGAGTATAAAGACATCGGTATAATTTATTTTAGGAGATTATGAAAAGCATTGGAGCATTCTCTAGTAAAATATATATGTATATATTTATTTATTTACATACTGTATATATCATATACAGAGCGTGGAAGATACAGATATCCCTGACACGATATAATTCAGGGATAAATTTTCCCGGTTGATATTCTTATTTTTTTTTTCTTTCATTGAGTTTCGTATTTTGACTCCACAAAAGGGGGAATTTTAAAAGAACTAATGACACTGACAAATGTAATCTTGAAAGGATCTTGCATTATAAAATCTTTTTGCCAATTGTGCACCCGTTTGTCACGTTTTCTGATAAGGAAGAGACATAAATATATCCAACAATGCTAGAGGGAATTTCTTCTCTCATTTCAAGTCAAATCGGAAAATTCCTCGGGCAGAACCAGCAGTCAAACTTTCCACTTGCGGCTTAAAGAAAAGTCTCCGAACGATGATATCCATAACAAGGGAAGAAATTAGAGTTGCCAGACACCACTTGCAGAAAAATAAAAATATGAACCAAATGGGAGGAAATGGAACGTTGGAAGTTTTCTGGCGTTTCCTGTTTGACTCGAATATTTTGGCGAGAAACTTTTATTCGATTTCATGTTCATTCCTCTTACGTCTGATACCATCCTCGGATTAATTATATTTCAACGTTTCCTTTATTTCGGTTCGTATTTAAGTATGATACCAAACACTCGGTTTTGGAATGCAAATCACCTTTTCACGTACAAGGTTTTTACTTTAGTTACTCTACAGACCCTACCTAAGTATCAAAGTTTACTGGCCCTATTCAGAGTGCCTTCAGTCCCAAACACCCCCTAAAAAATTATGTGCAGTTGAAATAAAATCCTTACTTCACATACTAAGAACAAAGGCAATACGGAAATACTCTTTCATTGCTGAGAACAATCAAAAATTGCAATAAAAAACTTTAACTCAATCTAAAGTCGGAGAGGTCACGCGATCAAGTTTCTTGCATCTTCAGCTCTTTTGCTGCCAAACTTTGCGTCAGGTAGTCACTTTTTATGCTATGTCTTAATGAGCTTTCTTGTCTATAAGCCAGTTTGATCTTATTTGTCTTAATCATTATCAAAGGATATCATTCTTAATACGGTTAAATTCTTACTCTTGCTTTCTAACAACGACGAAAATAAAATGAAACAAAAACAGAAAAAAGAGAGAAATTCTTCGTTTTTTTATGACACAAAATTAGACGGTATATATTTCATTTTTGAAACTATCCAAAAATACTCAAGATTTCCTCTAATACGAATAATCTCTTATCCATATAAATGTTTGATACTCAATAGCAGACATAATTTTGATTAGAATATTGATTTTCCTACTTGAGAGACCTCTACACGTCCGTTTAAGTGTATTTATGGATTTGAAAAAAAATTTTTGAGAGACGTAAATAGATGAATTTGGCCTTATGACCAGTAACGAAGTACAAATTATATTAATTACATACATATAACACACAGTGTGAAGAGAATTACAGATAATTCATTTCAGAGCTTCTGTGCACAAACTGAATTTTGTTCCTGGAGATTTAGCCTAATATATTCATACTCAAAATACAATATTGTATAGTGAATTTAACAACACGAATATTTATTAAGAGGATATATTGATCAGAATCACATTTTTGATGAAAAATCCAAATATGACTAATAATACGATGATCAGTAGGAGGCGACTGTCAGTGTCTCAATAAATTTGCAAGATTTGACAACCACATCAGATGATAAAGTAGATATAACACAATGTATAATTGAAAGAGGTATACTGTGTATGTCAGGGTTGTCATTCGTCATTAATAGTAAAGTAGTCTGCGTTATTAGTAGCAGAGTTGATCATATAAAAATATCTTCACTGTCTTTATCTATTTATTTTATTTTCTTTGCTTTCTATAACTTCTTAACGATTTTTCCATATTCCCGTCAAATTTGGAAAAAATAATGGCACGAAATTTCTGCGCTCAATGTACTCTGTACTGACAAAAACATTAACGTTACTGAAAAAATCAATCTAACATTTCCTTTCCCCTGTACAAATTTTAATTTACCCACGACATTAGCGCAATATTATTTCATAATCATGATACTTTGGTCACTGACAGACGTATTTTTATACCTTCAACCACAACATTTTTTAACAAGTGATACTTGGGAATAAATACCCTAAGTATAAGTGGCTATCTCAGTGTTTTTGAACTGAAACAAAACTAGCAAAAAGCCTTGTTGGTTCACACTACCGTCACCTAGTTTTTCAATTCTTAGTCATTAGTTCGAATCCTGGCCCGGAGAGTAGTAGTTATCGCATATAAATATCTCTTTGTTTACAGGCAAGCTAGAGATAATTCAATATAAAAAGCTATCTTTGGCTTTATATAAGAAGCATTATTTGAAACTAAGAAATTCGTCCACTAGGACCAAATTCACCATCTTCAAAATGTTCATATTTCTTTCTAAAATGGCCTCTGTTTTATATAATATGACAAGATTTTTTTTCTGTAAAAGCCGGGCATTTCATAATATATACACTGTATATATATATATATATATATATATATATATATATATATATATATATATATATATATGTATATATATATATATATATATATATATATATATATATATATATATATATATACACACACATACTACCTTCGATGACTTTCTCAGCCCTTTATTCTGCCGACATCACCAGCTGCAAAGGGCTGCACTTTATATAATTTATGTCTATAATATTAATCTAATTCACTTCATCGTGTAATGTAGCAGTCAGAAGAGCCGATAGAAGTTACCAGTTAGAAAATGGAAAAATTAGACAAAATATCAGTACATTTCCATGAAATTGGAGACAGTTTTGTTTTAGCAGCACGAAAAAGTGGGACAAACGTGAACAAAGCTGGACAACTCACGAAAGTATATAATACGCGGGACGTTTTGCTAACTTCAAAAAAAGCGGGCAGACGTTGAAATCGGAAGACTGTCCCTCCCAAAAGTGAAAATCTGGTCACATTAGTTTTACATCTTAAAAAAAAAAAATAAGAAGAAGAAGAAGAAGAAGAAGAAGAAGAAGAAGAACCGCTCTCAATCACAAACGCTTCTGTGCTTGTACATAACAACTGAAGAAGGCGACTTCTCCAACCATCAGCGCAGTCTCTCACCCCAGCACCCTGCTACTGGATTCAGTTTGACGAAATGGCCATGCAATATGCAATGGCGGTTGCATGTTTCTGCCTTCCAGCAGCCATTATTCATATCACGGCTGAGCAAATAGAGTTACCTTTACGAAAAGAGCGAGGGCAATCACTGCTACCTTTTGTTTTTAGATGCTGCCTACTTTTACGGGACAAGACAGTTACATAAAAGTGTACATACGAATACACACGAATATAATATACATACATGTATTGCTATAGATGTTACCTATTTTTACAGAAAAACACAGTTATATTGATAAGTGTACACACGAACACAGATACACGCATATACATACATACATACATACACACACACACACACACATATATATATATATATATAAATATATATATATATATATATATATATATATATATATATATATATATATATATATATATATTGCTTTTAGATGTTGCCTACTTTTACTGGAATAGACAGTTATATTAAAGTGTAAACACTCACACATATATGTATGTATGTATGTATGTATGTATGTATGTATGTATGTATACTAATATATATATATATATATATATATATATATATATATATATATATATATATATATATATATATATATCTTCTCAGGTGGAATTCACCGAGAGAATATCAACCTTACGAATCACAGCTTCTCTTAATCTATACGGATCTGCCTGCCACGTATTTTTCCCCACTATACATTCTATTCATCCCATTTAACTGACCATTCGATGCGTAATATGAACAATGGAATTTCCCATGAATAGGCCCAAATCTTTCCCCTGCCAGGAGAGAGAGGGTTGGTAACCATCGAACCCAGGGCATACATGTGGTAACCTATTGGATACGTCCCTGCCTAGCGATCTGCTGGAGTGGGGTTCGAGACAGTCTCAAGCTCGATAGCTTTTTGTAGTATCTCCTCACCATCCTTGTGAGCTAAGGATGGGGTTGTTTGGGGAAGCCTATAGGCCTACCTCCATCCCTGGTCCTAGCTTGGCTGGAGAGGGTTGATCACATGTACACTGTTAAAAATTTGCATTAAAAAACGGTAAATATCTGGCAACATTTATTTCAGGATTTTTACCGTTTTAAAAACGGATATATTGACGTAGAGGAGTGACATTACGGCCACCAATCTGTAAAAAATAATAACAAAGTAAAGTGAAATTATGGTCGCCTGTATTTTACTGAAATATGGTTGAGAACAGTATATTTTTACGGAGAATTTTCGATTAACAGTGATAATATGGTCAGTCTCTAGAGAATTGTCACTGTCCCCTGACTCCGCCATTTATGAGCAAGCTTTAAACCTTTGCGGTTGACAGTAAATTTCCTTTTCAGGAAAACTAGAAAATATTCCAATAAACATGTATAACAAAACAACACACAAATGTATATATTCCAACATTGCAAGAACGCGACACCCAAATTTCCTATGCAAGTCATGTTCTAATGAACAATTTAAAACAAAATAACTGGTTCGGATGAAACAGCTTTGGAGGCAAAAGCTAAAAGAGAGCGTTGGTTTTGGTAGAAAAGGAGTGGGGTAAGTATAATAAATGGTATCAGTGATAACGCTCGTAGGTAGTTTTACTACTACTGCTGTTTTCGTACGTATATATTAATTTTTTTATCTACATTCATTATTTTTCAGTTTCTACTTTCTACTTTCGAAAATTTTTATTTCAAATGGACTGTTTTGTATGTCAACAGGATTTTGGTATTTCTCGTATGAACATTAGAGCATGTAATAACAACAACAACAACAACAACAACAACAATAATAATAATAATAATAATAATAAACAAACAAACAAACCATCCGCTGTACTTCTGCCAACCGTAGAGAACGTCAAAATTGATTAAAAAACATTGGTATTTCGAGAATTCGGGAAGAGCTCTTGATGTGAAATGCCGGAGGGGAATAGTGGGGAAAAATTACTATTTATTGTTGACATTGAAAATAACAAAAAATGGAATACACACGTACGTCGTTCCCGGAGTAGAGAGAGAGAGAGAGAGAGAGAGAGAGAGAGAGAGAGAGAGAGAGAGAGAGAGAGAGAGACAGAGAGAGAGAGAGAGAGAGATTATGCAATGCTTCTTTAATTGCTCGTGGGAGTAAGAAACTTCACATTACTAGTGGCCTCTCATTTGAATGCTCTTTTTCTTATTATTTATTTTTTCAATAAAAAACCTGACTCTTGCAACAATACAAAAGAATAATGACAATAATTATTCTCCCCTTGAGAACTATCCCATACCAGAAGATGAATAAATTAATGAGGATGGAAAGATCTCAACTGAAGGATGACTCTACAGACCAAATCCACTGAGTCGTATGGTTTTTAGTTTTCTACGACTTACTTATTATGATAGCAATCTCCCAAATCATATACCTAGGAAAATCTTTAACAACAAATTGAGGGTCATTTATATCGTATGTCATTAAGATATGATGAGGCAAACATTATAGTCGGGCATCTAAGGGGTGTTTCAATGCCCCTCCCCCTTGGACTAAATGAAATATGGTTTTCTAGCTTCCTTTTGACATCCGGAATCACCTAATAGAAGTTAACAGGAACGAAATTAATGCCAAGTGGTAGACAATGAGCCTTATATCAAAGATCGTCACGAAAGCTAAAAATGGGGAAAATATTGGTAGTAATGGGAAGATATGTGAAAAATCTTTGAAGATACCATATCTTTTATCGGAATTCATACGAAAAACCTAATTAAAGTATTATACAACAATTGTACTGCTCTAGTTCACTTTTGCATATTCATATTAGCTGTCTGTTCCAATTATCTTAGACAAGAGTTAAGTCATTCTTATTGTCCATCTATTGTCTATCATTCCCATTATATGTTTTGCTCATGTCTATTTTTTTTTGTTGTTGTTGTTGTTTACAGGTTCTTAAAATATCCGCTACTTTAATTGGCTCTTGCGTCCATGTTGCTCTTTTTCTGTCTCTTAGTGTTATTCCCATCATTATTTTTCCATATATATACAGTATATATATATATATATATATATATATATATATATATATATATATATATACATATATACATATATATATATATATATATATATATATATATACGAATGTATTATATCATATACATTATGTACATACATTATACATAATGTATGTACCCTAGCATAAGACGTTTATTATTCCTGTATACGCAACATCTCAATTTAAAAACTGAATCCCGAATGAACTCTTTAAGCAGCCAACTTATAAACATATGTGAAAACCATTCACTATTTATCAAGTTACGAAAGTAAAATTTACAAACTTGATGGAAGTTGGATCTTTGTTAAGGAGGTCGACCATGTCAATGTAATGAAAGCAGTTAATCCAATCTCGTTTTACTATTAGCTAACAGTGATAGAAGAGTCCGCACACACACAAAAAGAATGTGTGAAAACAACTGCAGAAGATATGTAAATTACGTAACATCAGTATTACGACAGCTTGATGCTGTCTTTGAGAATGATAAATACATTCAACTTGCAAGAACAAGAACATATTTTCCAAGATAAAATTATGATATTAGATTTATAATACGCCAACAATAATTGATAGATAGTATGATAAATAGCCTTGATTGTCCCTTTATGAGAGAGAAAAAAGGAAATATATCTAATGTTGCAATGCGTAAATGCTGGAGGCATTGTCATGTGATATGAATTTAGGCAAATAAGGAAGACATAAGAATAAATATGTACACCTACAAAATAATATACTTAACAGCATACTACTGTAATACAAGTGCAACAAGCAACGCAAATTCAAATAAGGAAGTATGCCCTACCTACGTTTTCTTCTATACAGCTCCATCATTGGACTCCATGTTAAAAAAAAAAAAAAAAAAAACGTTGAATTAACAAGCTAATTTCAACTCTATTATCATACCATTTTTATAGTTATTTTCATGATAATTCTAACCTTATTGACAAATCTAATGAATATACACATGCAATTACCACCCTCATGTGACCTCCTGGGTGCCTTTAAATAGATGTGTTGTCTCTAAAGTAAATTGTTCGGGATGTGACTCCTCCACCCTCATCACATTGGTGACCCATATGAAGTTCTTCGAACACTAAACCCGAGTTCCAGCTCGCAGCTTTGTCTGCTGTATCCTACAACGATGACCAACACCGACCCCGACTCATCTATCCAGTTTGCCTGATTTCAGCACGTTGAGGTTCAATTCCGCCTAAAGGGCCGCCCCTATACAGTATGATGCTTTCAAATCATACCTCTTGGAGCAGTTCTCACCATAGCCAGCTGCTCATGTAGTCAAGATTTTTCAGCTCTCTCCACGACCACTGGGGGATCATGAGGCCTTGCCTTCATCCTGGTGCAGACAGTTCTCCTCATGAAAATAAGCCTATTTTGTGCCCTTTGGATGCATTGCCTGCTGGAACTTATGTGAACTGCCCTTCCTGACGTCAACACCTTGCCCAAGAAGAACCTGATGACTAAAGTCGACGCCCTTATAGACACCCACTTCACCACCGTTAAGAAGTCCATCAACAGCTCCATTTCTGATGAAGGGGATAACCATACAATGCTGACTGAAGTCAATGTAAATGTTGTAGGACTTGAGACTCCCACCTGATAACAGGCCTGGGCAGCGAGAAAGCCACCCACCACCCACCTATGTTGTCCCATGCCCATGCCGCCCATCAATGCCATCAACAGCCACTGGATGACGCCCCTGGTCTTCAGTTGACCTACCAAGACTCCAGATTCAGGGCTGAAGTTAACAAATGCACTACCAGAAGTCAACAATAAAAGAAACGTAAGTGGGCCATAGCCTTTGGCAGTGGCCTCACACTAAATAATATCTTCTCTTTGCATGATTCAAGATTCCGGTAGATACTGGAACTTGCCATTCTCTTTTGCCATGTTCCCTCTTAAGGGCCTGACCCCGTCATTCCAAGACTGCACATGTCTGGCTGGTGGCTGCAAATTGATCTGCTATCCTCACCCAAAGGTTACAAGATGCTGACTGTTGCTTGGTGGTAACCAGTACTGGTTGATTGATTGATTTGAGGTTTCCTGGCATCCTGACATCTAAGGTCATTGTACTGGCTGAATTTCTTCTTCAATGACGTTACACTAACTCTCATTGGCGCGGATTTCCTAGCCCATTTCCACCTCCTGGTTGACATTGTAAAACAATGCTTACATAACACTAGTTCTTACTAGTTTACACTTTTATCACTTGCTCCCTCCAATCTCGTTCTCCACATTAGCATGCCCATACATACCTTCGCCTACCTTCTCACTTTATATCCTGAAGTCTTCCACGCAGAAATATGTCAATGTCTATACTTCCCGCCAAGCACATGACAGAGCTTAATGTTTGCAATATTCAGACATTTGGCATCAGATGGTTTAGCAGATGCTAACCCAAATTTGCTGAAATGGAGGACATGGGCATTTGTCAAAAGGCTTCAAGCCCCTGGTCGTTGCCCTGGCACATTGTCCTGAAGATGAACGGATCTGTACTCCTTACAGTGAACTACAAACATCTTAATATGCAGAAAAACCAGACAACTTACCCCTTCACAACATTGCTAACATCACACCCTGCCTTCACAATGTTAAAGTATTTTGACCCTCAACCTCCAGAAGGGGTATTATCAGGTGCCCATGCACCAAGAAGACCGGTATCTACCCCTTCGGCACACATGGTTTCAATTACACATACTTTGGCCTTCGTAATGCAGGGGGCACATTTCAATGACTCGTGGAAGGCATGTTAGGGGACCTCCCTTCCTGAGTATCTTACGTAAATGGCATACTTATATTCTCTCCTTCAAAAGAGGACCACTTACGTAGCCTAAATATCGTTCTCGACTGTTTGCAGCAAAGCGGACTTGTAATCACCTTTGGTGTTAAGGAAGTGGCATTCTAGGGTCATTTCATCACTCTTGAGGGTATTCATCCACACTGTGAGAAGGTATCAGCAGTACGGAAGCTCGCTACGCCTTTGGCTCTTAATGCATTGCAGGAGGTCTTGGACATGGTAAAACTCTTAGCCCCCTCTACTAGTCTCTTAAGTGTAAACCAAAAATACTTGAAGTGGGGCCCACTTGAAGAGCTAGCCTT
>NC_090746.1:23672928-23675428 GCF_036898095.1 Palaemon carinicauda
CCATCACAACATACTACAGCCAACTAACAACCAGGTAACTAAAGTATTTCACTTGTCTTGTTGACACTTTCTCTTTGCAGGACATGAACCTGCAATCTTTTGGAAGAGAAGATCACTTGTTACCGCATATACTATGAAAACCAGTTGAGAGAGAGAGAGAGAGAGAGAGAGAGAGAGAGAGAGAGAGAGAGAGAGAGAGAGAGAGAGAGAGAGGAGAGAGAGAGAGAGAGAGAGAGAGAGAGAATGAATAGTTTTATTCAGATTGGATGAGGATTACCTCCTAGAGTTACCCTATTTTAATGTAGCCTTGGTGATCTCTACACAACGACTTCATAAACAATGGAAACCCAATCGATGTAAAAGCTCTTCTCCGTTCATGCTTGGCGATATGATGCATCAAACAATTATTCCTTGACATATGTTTATCTGAAAAATCTGAAAAAATCTGTAAATTCTGACTAAAAATATAAATCACTTGAAAATTTTTCGATAGTAAAGGGCTGAAGAAAATCATTACATCAATTGCGCCCATAAGGAAATAAGAGATCACAAATATGTTTATATTTTGTGAGGCTTCTCAGTACGTCAGGATGTGATGCAAACGTTTCAATAAATTCACGTAAACGTTTAGAAGCGTAATCATAAATAACACATACAAATCCCATGACACATAGCTATCAGTTCAATAGAGACAATGAAAAACCTACTCGATGTTATGTATTCCATATATAAAAATATTTGATGGAAAAAACATATACAAAATCAACACTTTTCTGCAATAAAGCATTTATACATTTAGGTGATTGGCATTTAGATTGCATTATATATTACAAAAACGTATTATGATCACGGCATTTACTTATAACTTAGGAAATAATGCAACCCAAAATCTTATCAACGATCAACCTGACA
Source organism: Palaemon carinicauda (assembly GCF_036898095.1). Lineage (NCBI taxonomy): Eukaryota > Metazoa > Arthropoda > Malacostraca > Decapoda > Palaemonidae > Palaemon > Palaemon carinicauda. The sequence continues at coordinate 23,673,841 of NC_090746.1, forward strand.
GTTTAATAAAAACTTTGTTTTCCAATTTATCATCTTTCCAATTTCCAAAACAGAAACTGAAATACAAAAAAAGCCAAAACAGACAGGTAGTCAACTCGGATGGCTGACTTGCTCTGACTCTCCCGTGAGCTGTGTCACAGATCCCGATAAAACAAAAGGACAAACTGTAATAAACGTCAGACGTATTTCCATAGTATTTGCATGAACTTTACGGCATCCTGACCCTCATTCCAGCAGTTTTCTCTTTGGGGAAAACAAACGAAGTAAAAAGAAACTCGAAAACGGGCAGCCATGGAAAAAATATACATCATTTTGAAAATATTTTTGAATGAGCTAATTCCCTCAATTAGTATATATATATATATATATATATATATATATATATATATATATATATATATATATATATATATACATACATATATATATATATATATAAATATATATATATATATATATATATATATATTTATATATATATATATATATATATATATATATATATATATATATATATATATATATATATATATATATATATATATATATATATTGTGTGTATATACTTTGCCTTAAGTGGGTACTTATAAATACATGAAGGTTTGATCTATATATAACCTTTTAACGATAGCTTGAACACTCCCGAATAATAATAATAATAATAATAATAATAATAATAATAATAATAATAATAATAATAATAATAATAACAATTTCTCAGAATTAAATCAACTAATGTAATTATAAAAGAAAGTCTCGGATGAAAACGAGGCAAAATGCCGCTGTGGGAAAACCACTCTGACATGTCACTACTGTAAAGTTTAACAAGAGAATATGTTTAAATACTAATGAGGGAATGACACTAGTTTTCAGGAAATGGGGAATAATGACTTCCCTATATAATGAAAGTTTCTTACTAACCATTTATTAACATTAGGTATCTTCTTTGAAACATTCGGTTTTTTTCCACTATAAATTATTTACAATTTCTTGTTTTTGTTTATATACAAATTAACAAATTTCTTAAGGCATCTCTAAAGAGAAGTCGAACGGGTTATACAGTTTGAGAAATATTCTCAATAATGAGGAAATCAAGAATAAGGTATTGGCTCCATATGGAATAGTAAAAGCATTACAGTATTATATAGGGAGAAAATGAAAGTGTATTGTCTAAAAATTTTGGAGATGGTCTCTGTGCAAATGACTTGGGGTCCCACAGAATTCATTCAAACTATCACAGGACATCTTTTACAAAGGAGATTTTACCCTTCAAGGAATACTGGTTTTACAAAGATTACAGGAACATTCCAGAGACTCGTCTGAAAAAAAAAGAATATCGCAGTCTAGAGTTCAGTTTACTTGGGCTGCTAAACAGAAACTAATGCAATTTTCACCAAAGGGAAATCATTAATAAAAGTATTTAAGTCACACTGATAACTGATAACATCGATTGGTCGCAGTGCCTTAGAAAACTAGTAATAAGGACTAAAAGGATTTATTTTTTATTAAAGTTGTTGAAGCTGTATACAATTTGTTATTAGGGACGCTTAAACAGGTCACAACGAACATAACTTGTCCAAAACATTTT
>NC_090746.1:23682928-23720428 GCF_036898095.1 Palaemon carinicauda
GTTTATAGATAAGGTTGTTACTGATCTTAATATATTTCATATTAATTCTCATATATAGTTTATTCATGACTTCTCAATTTATTTTTCTCACTGGACTGCTTTCCCTGCTGGAACAGTTATAGCACTCTGCGTTTTCAATTAAGGATATAGAATAGCTAGTGATAATAACGATTCTTTTATTCTTTTTTTCTTTCTGTTATGTTTGTTATTCAGTAGTCCACATTTTCTAATCACTACTACTACTACTACTACTACTCCAACTGCATATCAAACCGTTAAAACAGAATTTTGAGTTTTTGATAACGTGATCGTAATATGAAGAATATGTTCCATTTTAGGGGGAAATTAAAGAGTACTAGTATATCTCATTATCAAATATTGCCCAGAGAAAGTAATCTCTCTTACCAATCACCCTGCCTCAGCCACGCTCATAACCATTTCCGGCCACAAGAGAATCTTCTCTTCTGAAGCAGGTTCATGTAGGTCGTGAATATTACGTATAATGACGTCAAGATAACATGTCATGACATTATTCCGTTATTAGACCCTTATTACGATAAAATGACGAATTTATCGCTCACGATGCCCGTGGTGCTCGAAATGAAATGAGGGAAATTTTGAGGTTTCCTAGGTGATGATCTCCCACATATTTCCTTAATCTTTTTTTTTTTTTTTATTCAAGATATTTTAATATAAACCCTCAGTAGATTTCATATATTTGACATGAGTAAACTGCAATTGGATTTTCATTTTTGTTTTTAAAACATATTTCTCAGATGAATTTTATAATGGTGGGAAATAAGACTGCGTATTCCTAAAAGGGACTGGAGCCTTTGTGGAAATTCAATACAGCAGAAATCCTATCTTTGGGCCAATAAACACAATAATAGTTGAGGAAGTTCAAATGACGTCAGCGTTTCTTTGATATAAAGAAAGAGTTGAGAGCGAGATAATGTGATCAATACCTTTCCAGAGATTAAGCTGGTATATCTGCGAGATAAATTTTGAATTAAAATAGTTTTCCTTTACTCTCTCTCTCTCTCTCTCTCTCTCTCTCTCTCTCTCTCTCTCTCTCTCTCTCTCTCTCTCTCTCTCTATCAATACACACACACACACACACACACATATATATATATATATATATATATATATATATATATATATATTATATATATGTATATATACAGAGATATATGTACATACATAATTATGTGTATATATATACATACATATATATATACTGTATACGCACACACACATATATTTATATATATATATATACATATATTATATATATATATATATGTATGTATGTATGTATGTATACTGTATATATCTGTATATAAACACACATACATATCTGTATACACACATATATATGTATATATACATATCTGTATACACACATACATATATATATATATATATATATATATATATATATATATATATATATATATGTATGTATACTGTATATATCTGTATATATACACACACACACACACACATATATATATATATATATATATATATATATATATATAATATACTGTATATATACACATAGATTTATATACACACATATCTATCTATCTATCTATCTATCTATATATAACGGATTTTGAGCGAAGCGAAAAATCTATTTTTGGGTGAGATAGCCATGTCGTCCTGATGGAAGTTCCTATAGGGTAGCTTCCTAGGGTATATTACAACTACGGCGATATTCCCAGAGAATTTACCTTAAGGTACCAGAATTCTAACTCCTGGAGCGAGTATCCCTCGTGAAAGGGATATCGCGACATATCAGAGGACGTATTCTAGACACGTCACATGGCAATCTACGACCTGAATAGAGATTCGTCTCGTAGGAGGGAGATTGACGAGATACGAATTCGGGAAAGAAAAAGGGGAGCCGCTCCCAAGGCTTCCCTATCCCCCGATTCGTATGCGTGCCTGGCGCCAATCCTGGCGCCATCTGTATTCCTTGTAGCGTACACGAGGTGCTACAGATACTGTATGTAGGGAGGGGTCCTACAGCCCTTTCTTAGAAAGGCAAGGGCGGGTCCATCAGGACGACATGGCTATCTCACCCAAAAATAGATTTTTCGCTTCGCTCAAAATCCGTTTTTTGGGCTCAAGCCATGTCGTCCTGATGGAAGTGTACCAGAGCATTACTGTATCTGTGGATTCTCAGAACGTGCCGTACTCCCCGGAGATATTTATTCCCGGTCGACTAGACCTAGAGACCTAAGATGTTACCGTTATACATCTTTTCAACTAACTATAAACTATGTTAGAGCTTCCTGCCCCCTACAGGGTAGAGTCCTACTAGACTCTGGAAAGTCTCGAAGAGTACATATATCTATGTATGAATACCAGGCAAGCTAATATAGTGGTCTCGCCCTATATTCAGTAAAGCATAGTTTGTATAGAACCACTGCGTCAATATATTGACCAGTCATCCGCACAATACTTGTATTGGACAAAGGTTTATATCCGCATAGGAAGAAACTAATAAAACCGCCCTCGTCCCTTTATGGGACGGAGTCCTCCCATTAGGGGACTTACATAAACCAATGCAACATAGCTTGCAAAACAGAACAATTCTATCAGAATTATCCCAGATAAGATACATAGAATTAAAATGCTCAATTATACCAATAAATTGACACAGGTGAAAGAGACGCAAGGTTCTCAAGAACAAGTTTATTGACAGATAATAAACAGACAGGTTAACAACAAATATATATATTTATATAAAAGAGGGTAACCCAAAACTTTAAGCATAAGTATGATAGTAAACAGAACTTGTTTATCTGAAAGAAAAACCATTAAACACCACTTTAATGAGATACCAAGGTATCAAGTCATAAAAAATCTGTATTACAAATCAATCACATTAGCGTTAGAAACGCTTGGCACACATGTCTGAACTTATGCAAGGTTCACCTTTGAAGGAAGGAACAGTCTATATGGGCACTTGGTGCCCTCATTTAGTTTGTAGTACAGTATGTACCTACACACTCACCCTGGACTTAATCGTCCCAATTAAGACCACTGTTCCTCGCAGAGTTAAACAGTAGGGTTAACTACACGACCCACTGCTACCACAGATCTCTTAAGTTCCTCTACTTGCTTCGCATAGTGGCGAAAGAACACCCTGGAAGACTTCCAGCCCGTGTATGAACGGAGATGTTCAAAATCCATACAATTAAAGAAATTTAGGGATGAGGCAACTTTCCTCGGATCGTGACCTGCGGGTGTACTGTCAGGATCCGCTCTGCGAATAAAATATGTCATTTTCGCTCTGAGTTGATTCAGAGATAAATTTGAGCCTGATGTTTCTCCCCTGAATAGTTGACTACCCTTGAAGTCTGAAGTTCTACGAAGATAGACCTTTAGGCATTCTACTGGACATAGAGATGCATCTTCTTTCAGAGGACAGATTCTCCAGGGACCCCACCTGTTGGTGGGTAACTCATTCTTGGCGAGAAACGTAGGATCCGGAAACAGGTTCAGCTCCCCCCCATCCAGGAACTGAACACGACCTGCCTCTCTCGAGAGGGCTACGATCTCACTAACCCTGGCCCCGGACGCGAGTGCAAATAGGAAAATAACTTTTTGCGTCAAATCCTTTAACGCACATTCTTCATTGCTCAACAAGGAGGCGAAATGAAGAACTTTGTCTAAAGACCATGAGATGGGCTTTGGAGGTGCTGAAGGTCTGAGCCTAGCGCAGGCTTTCGGAACTTTATTAAAGATCTCGTTACCAAGGTCGATCTGGAAGGCAAATAAAATGGGTCTCATCAAAGCCGATTTACACACTGAAATCGTGTTAGCTGCCAATCCTTGGCCATGGAGATGGATGAAGAAAGATAAGCAGAAATCTGTTGAGATCTCCTGCGGATTCTTTGCCTTTACAAAGGCCACCCATTTTCTCCAAGATGACTCATATTGCCTTCTAGTCGATTTGCACTTGTATTCCTCTAGGAAGTCTATGCTGGCTTTCGAAATCCCGAAGCGCTTTCTCACCGCTAGGGCGAGAAAATCATGAGCTGCAGGGTCTGGGTTTTCTGTAATGAAGCGCAGACAGTCGACTTCTGGACTCGCTGGGTCAGAACTGGATGTGGTAGCGGCACGAACTTCATCTGTAGTTCCAACGCCAAGGGGAACCACATGCTGTTCGCCCACTTGTGGGCCACTATTGCCGCTACCCCCTTGAAGGATCTCAGTTTGTTGAGGACCCTCAACAGAAGGTTGTGAGGAGGGAACAGATAAATCCTGGACCATCTGTTCCAGTCGAGGGACATTGCGTCCACTGCTTCCGCTAAGGGGTCCTCGTACGGGGACACGTACAGGGGCAACTTCTTGTTGTCTTTCGTCGCAAAGAGGTCTATTTGCAGTTCTGGGACTTGATTCAGAATGAAGGAAAATGATCCTGCGTCTAAGGACCATTCCGACTCTATCGGTGTGAACCTGGATAGAGCGTCCGCTGTCACATTGCGGACTCCTTGAAGGTGAACTGCCGACAGGTACCACTTCTTCTTTTCCGCCAATCGGAAAATGGCTAACATCACTTGGTTGAGAGGTGGTGACCTCGACCCTTGTCGATTCAAGCATCTCACAACCACCTCGCTGTCTGTCACCAATCTTATGTGGATCGAGTGACGCGGGGAGACTTTCTTTAAGGTAAGGAGCACTGCCATAGCTTCTAGAAAGTTTATATGAAAGGTCCTGAATAGCTTGGACCAAGTCCCCTGGACTTTTTTCCGATGAGAGTGACCTCCCCATCCCTCCTTTGAGGCGTCTGAGTGAATCGTCAACGACGGGGGAGGTGGCTGAAGAAGAACAGACTTCTTTAGATGTCTGGCTTGGGACCAAGGTCTGAGAAGAGTACGTAGCCGAGGCGGCACTGGTCTTCTCAGGTCTCTTCGCGCGTTTGATGCATACCTTCTCCAAACTCCGGTTGCATCCTTTAGCTGTGCTCTTAGCACTGGGTCTGTCACTGAAGCAAACTGGAGAGAGCCTAGTACCCTCTCCTGTTCGCGTCTTGATATCCTTTCGGAATCTAGAAGTCTCTTGACAGAGCCCGCTATCTCCTTCCTTTTCTTCATTGGGATGGAGAAACTGTGTGACAAAAGGTCCCAGTGGATTCCCAGCCACTGGAACTTTTTGGGATGGAGAAAGTCGAGACTTTTTCTTGTTGATCTTGAAGCCTAGGTACTCTAGGAACTGGATCACCTGACTGGAAGCTTGCAAGCATTCGGTCTCGGATGCTGCCCACACCAGCCAGTCGTCCAGGTAGGCTACTACCTGAATTCCCTTTAGGCGTAATTGTTTGAGAGCTGCGCTCGCAAGCTTCGTGAAAATCCTTGGGGCTATGTTTAGCCCGAATGGCATGGCTCTGAAGGCGTACAGTTTTCGTTGTAGCCTGAACCCTAGGTAGGGGGAGAGTCGACGGCTGATTGGAATGTGCCAATAGGCGTCTGACAAGTCTATAGAGACTGAGTATGCCCTCTTGGGCAGTAAGGTCCTTATGTGTTGCAGTGTTAGCATCTTGAATTTGCAATTCACTATGAACTTGTTGAGTGGTGACAAGTCCAGAATGACTCTGAGCTTTTCCGAGTCTTTCTTGGGAACACAAAACAGCCTCCCTTGGAATTTGATGGACTTCACCTTTCGGATCACATTTTTCTCCAACAGTTCTTGAACGTACTCCTCCAAAATGGGGGTGGAGTGTTGGAAAAACCGAAGGCATGGGGGTGGAGTGCTGTACCAGCTCCAACCCAGTCCATTCTTGAGTAGGCTTTGGGCCCAGGGATCGAAGGTCCAGCGATCCCAAAATTTCATCAGTCTCCCTCCTACCGGTATCATTTCACTTGGACTGCCGTCCTGAGGTCTTGCCTCCCTGACCACGACCACCTCTGAATCCCCTTCCCCTTGAGGGGCGCCTAGACGAGCCTCTGGCTGCTCCTCTAGGTTTTGCACGAAAGGAAGAAGACTGTCCTTCGAACGTTGGGGCGAATGTGGTTGACTGACCTGGCACCGCCTGGGGTACCCACTGAAAGGCAGTCGGGGTTTGTGCCACCATTTGGGGCACTGGAGGCAAAGGCAATTGCAGTTGCTGTTGCTGTCTATAAGGCTTGGCTGGCCGAGATGGTAGCCTAGTCTTCATATTCTTCCTCTTTGGTTGAGGACCCTCATCCGGGGAAGATTTTCTTTTGATAGCCAGGCCCCACTTCTGGAGAAGATTTCTATTCTCCACGGCGGCCTTATCAACAACCTCTTTGACCACATCGGTAGGGAAAAGGTCTTTTCCCCAAATGTTGGAGGAGATTAACTTCCTTGGCTCGTGTCTCACCGAAGCCCCGGTGAACACGAACTCCCTGCAAGCTCTCCTTGCCTTGACGAAGTTATAAAGGTCCTTCGTCACTGTGGCTAAGTGAGACTTAGCCACTACCATGAACATTTCATGGACCTTGGGGTCACTTGCCATCGTCTCGAGAGTAGTCTGATGAGACATTGAGGCAGCCAGTCTTTCTTTTGTCTCGAACTCTCTTCGTAAAAGAGATTCGGACAGCTTGGGGAGGTCCTCGCCGAATTGCCGTCCGGCAATATCAGCCTCCAACTTTCCCACTGAGAATGTTAGATGGACATCCTTCCAGTCTTTGTGGTCCATAGGTAGAGCCAGCGACAAGGGTTTACACTCCTCCAGGGAGGGGCAAGGCTTGCCGGCCTCGACTGCCTTTAGGACAGCCGCAAACCCTTTCTGTAAAAAGGGGAAGGCTCTATCAGGAGAGGACACAAACGAAGGGAGCTTCTTGCTCAATGCAGCTACCTTCGAATTCGAGAAGCCCCTCTCTTTCATCGAGGATGAAAGTAGGGCTTGAGCCTTAGCGTGGTCCATAACAATGACCTCCTTCGGCTCTGTCTCCTCCCTTGAAGCTGGTTCTTTTCTCAGCCGGACATAGCAGTCCGGATATGATGCCTTGCTGGGCCAGAATTCTACCTCCTCTAGGGGAACTGAACCCAGCTTATCCGAAATGACGATCTTTCCAGTCGTCATCGGCATGTGCTCAGCATACCTCCATGGGTTAGCATCTGAGCATATGGGAAGGTCTTTCACATTGAGCCTTTTCCGGGGCCCATGTGATTCTGCCAGGGACTGCATGCGCAGTTCCATTGCAGCCGCCTTCTCCTGATTCTCCTTCTGCATTTGTTGGATCATTCCAACAATCGAAGAGAGGGCCTGTCCCAGTTCTACTGGGAGGCCAGCCGATGTTGAGGGGATAGGCTCCGGCATCTGAACCGGAGCAGCCGACACCTCGTCGACCTCATCCTCTACGACATCCGGGGTTTGAACTTGATCCTGACCTTCTGCCAGGAGGTCTTCTTCCAAACGATCGTCCAGGTCAGACATCCTGTCACACAACTGGATGTCTTGCATCGCATCTGCGACTTCCTCGTCCACCTGGACTTGATCTTGAAGGATCTCCTCTTGAGGCTGGGGAATCACTGCCTCAGCTGATGCCTGGGGAAAAAGATACGCCCTCATCTTCTCACTTGGAAGATAAGGGCCAGAGGTGTTCTTCTTGAAGCCCCTTACCCAAGTACGAAGCTTTTCCCTAGCTATATCCCTTGATTCCGCCGTTCTAGGGGAATCAAAAGCCTCAGTAATCAGGTTAGTGCATACAGTACATACCTGAGGGTCCCAATACTGGAGATCATCCTTGGAGACAGCGCATGCTGCGTGTCTCCTACAACACTCATGTCCGCAGAGGTTCTTGCTGCGGACATTGCAGAAAACATTTCCGCACTTCGGAGGGTCCTCCTGTAAAGAGAAGAAATTTCCATGAGTATCAAGTGAACTATGTATCACTGGATATGCATAGTATAGCATAACAATTCATAATTGAAAGACACACACTTGTGTTTCCCTCACAACCCATTGTTGCAGCCTTCCGGATAATAAAATCAAAAATGGTTTATCTCTACTAGAGTAACCAATGCAAGGTTTCCAGAGGAAACAGGTGGAGCTCACACCTAGGCAATGATTTTAAAAATCCTGGATAATAGACGGGGAAGAACTCTGCTTCCTGTCTGAGGGCAACAGCAAAGGGCTGTGTAAGAAAACACAATAGTATTAGAAGATACAGTGCTGTACCTAAACTTTTACTATAGTTTTCTTCTTACTGTATATGCTATACAGAAGAATACTAGTACAGTATAGGAGGATGTGTGCCGGCCTGCCTTTGCCGGCCGGCACACACCACAATTAGCTTTAAAGTATACTACTTAACAGCTATAGGGCGGCAGCCCTCTGGTTCAAACGCCTGTGCCGGCGGCAGCAGCTGCCGGCCAGCAACAGCCAGTGTTGGCCGGCAATGATTGCCGGCCAGCAACTACACAAGGTAGTACCCAGCTGCCGGCCACACTCTTGGTGACCGGCAGACAAGGACTGACATAAGCCGGCCGGCAAAGGTACAAGACCGATGCCAGCCGGCAGCAAAAGAACCAGAAGACTACCCCTGCCCGGCTGCCGGCCTCATAGGCCGGCAGCCGGCCTCATAGGCCGGCTGCCGGGACAGGTACAGCACTAGAAGAAAATAGAATGGATGCCGGGATAAGAGTGTACACAACCCCCCAAGCCCGGCAACCGAAAGAGTGCATATAAGGAAGGGGAGAAACTTAATTCAGGCTTCCTTGACCAATGCCGTCCGGCTCTGCCGGCAGGCATGGATGAGGGACCAAGAGAGGTCCGGGCAGCACTCGAAAACATAAGACCCTTGCCGTCCAGCGTCTCTGCCGGCCGGCAATGGGCTTAGTCAATCCATATCCCAACCTATACTAGGTCCAGAAGTAGAATGACATATGGTACAGTAATACCCCTGCCGGCCAGCTCTGCCGGCCGGCAAGGTACAGTACAGTAATGGCTAGGCCATTACGGAGATAGAGGGGGAAGGGACAAGAGGGTCCTGCCAACCTTGCTTTAGTGACAGATCACCCGCAGCCAAGAACTCTGTCTTAGCCTAAGGGAGATCTAAGGGAAAGTGCCAGCGCAGTAGTATAATACCTGCCAGCTTCCAGAGCACCAAAGCAAGGAAGGCGTTGCAACTCCCAAGGGAAGATTTATCCTCCCCGAGAACAGCAACAGGACTTAGTCTGGTCGATCACACAAGAAGGAATCATAACTACAGAAACCTTCGACAGTGACCTAAGGGAGCTCAGCTCCCTTTGTAAGTGTTAGGTCAGCGAGGGAGACTCTGCCCCAAGCCAAACAACACGGACTCAGACTAAAAACTCTGTTGTTCTGTCCCTCTTTGAACCAGACTCAGCAGGAACAGGAAGGTACAGTAACACCCTAGTATAGTTTTATCGAAAATAAATTCGGAAAAAACCACTTAGGGATAAGCCCAAGGCTTAAACAGAGGGAAAGGGATTGCATACCTTCTCCGAAGAAAAGAAAGCAACCGGGGAGTATGATAAAGTATACTAAGGCTCCATAAGCAATTAGCCTAGGCACCAAGAGAATCGATTACCTAATTCACCGAAACTCTCACGTATACAATCTTGGAAATATTCCACACAGTCTAAAATGTATAAAATAGCCTAAAGCTTCAATAAAATTTTAATTACACTCGGAAAAACCATAATCATGCATTAAGTACTAGGACCAAACGACTAGGCTACATGGCCTAGCGTAGGCCAGAATGGCGAATACTTCGCCAAATAATACTAAGCACGAAAGGAAATCCTATGTAAAGCTAAATAGCTAAATTTTATTAAGCAAAACAACCAGGAATGTCACTCTGACTAACTAATTTATACCTAGCGAGTGACAGTGTCCAGGACACCTCTGGTAGGCTACGGCTCTTGTATCAAAGATTAATCCTATTAATCACTCAAAATTTACCAAGAGCCTACATTTATACATAACAGACACTATACTCAACTTATCCGAGGTCAACGAAGACGAAGAAGCCATGAAAAGCTGAATAAATCCAAGATTTGCGAGAAAAACAGGAAAAAACACCGAGTTGTTAAGCTACGCAAAAAGGAATACAGATGGCGCCAGGATTGGCGCCAGGCACGCATACGAATCGGGGGATAGGGAAGCCTTGGGAGCGGCTCCCCTTTTTCTTTCCCGAATTCGTATCTCGTCAATCTCCCTCCTACGAGACGAATCTCTATTCAGGTCGTAGATTGCCATGTGACGTGTCTAGAATACGTCCTCTGATATGTCGCGATATCCCTTTCACGAGGGATACTCGCTCCAGGAGTTAGAATTCTGGTACCTTAAGGTAAATTCTCTGGGAATATCGCCGTAGTTGTAATATACCCTAGGAAGCTACCCTATAGGAACTTCCATCAGGACGACATGGCTTGAGCCCAAAAATACATATATATATACATACATACACACACGCACACACATTTATATATATATATATATATAATATATATATATTATATATATATATTATATATATATATTATATATATATATATATATATGTATATATATATATATATATATATATATATATATATATATATATAAATTCTGAATTAAAATCATTCCTATAAAATAAAAAAAGAATAATATCCAGAATCTTTACACATCCCAAAAGTGCTGACGTAGGGAACAAGAAAAATACTAATTGGAGTTTTTCTCTTCAACATTGGTATACTTACTCGGTTTCTCCCTAACAGATTATTTCCTGATTTCTCTTAAGCTTCAAATCTAAAGGAAAGACAACAAATGTCCCTTTCCGGGAAATCCTGTCTTAAAATGATAGATCTATTTTGGAAGGTTTTTTTAGTTGTTGTCAACCAAAAACTTCTTGGGATTTAAAAACGCGATGGTGTTTAATCATTATTAGTGATGGTGGATGTAGAAGATGGGAGGGAAGGCCCAGAAAAATTAGTAGGTGGAGAGGGGCAGCACCAGGGACCCAGACAGTGTCCAAGAAAGAGGATGGAAAATCTTACGTGATGACCTATCAAGATAAAGCTGATACGAAACGATTTGCAAAGTTCATTTGATTTTAGAACGTAAACTAAAGAAGTTGAATAGATATAAAAAGAAAAAGAGATTTTAGAAAATTCTCGAATCAATTGGTAATGCATTGGGATTAAATGACACATGAGAGAGAGAGAGAGAGAGAGAGAGAGAGAGAGAGAGAGAGAGAGAGAGAGAGAGAGAGAGATTTCCGTCAGTTCAACCTTTTCTTTATAAATTTCGTTCAGATAACAAACCCAGGAAAATATCTGCCACGCTCTAAAAGCGCAAAGCATTCTGTTCATTTTCCTTATATTTGTGCGATGGACGACAAAACCCCTGAGATTCTACATTCCAGTTGAATACCTTTCGAAGCATCATGGAGGAACTGAATAAGAATAATAGTTTTCTTCTGTGGGTCAAGTCGGCCTTTGTCCATATTACTCTTATTTTCCAAAGCCAATGTCTAATTGTGGAGGCTTTTAATTGATACGATTTTATTGGAAATGTTAAACGATAACAGAGTTCAGGAGATAAGGATTCAGAATCGATAACATATTTTATTACAATTAAAAGCAATTAGTCAATGTCAACCTTGAAATGAAATATCTTTGATATTTCCAAAGTCGGAAAGTTCCCCTGAGGTGACACACTCACTTGGCCGATTAATGTCACTGATCAAAAGGTGTAGAATAAAATGGCGCATTAAAGGAAACCATCTGACTGATGTGTCAGTTTTCCATTCTTCTTGCACAGACAATATGCAACAGAAGCACCGAAGCTATTAATAGCCAGAAACAATTGGTAAAAAAAGAAAATGACAAGGGAATTAACGAAAACACAAAGGAAAGCCTTTGTGACAATGTTATTGTGCCACTGCTATTTGCGAGGCATTGTTCTCTCTAGAGGTAATGTGGAATTAGGGCTTTCTTTTTTGACAGACCAAATTATTGTTATTATTATTATCATTATTACTTGCTAAGCTACAACCCTAGTTGAAAAAGCAGGATGCTATAAGGCCAGGGGCTCCAAAAGGGAAAATAGCTCAGTGAGGAAAGGGAACAAGGAAAAATAAAATATATTAAGAAGAGCAACAATATTGAAATAAATATAACTTTATAAACTATTAAAACATTAACAAAACAAGAGGAAGAGAAATAAGATATAAGATAGAACAGTGTGCTCGAGTGTACCCTCAAGCAAGAGGATGTTGTGAGGCTTATAATGGATAGTTATGAAAACTTTAAAGATTTCTTTATACATTTCGTCTGGAGGTTGGCACTGTAGAATGATCTGTACATTTCCATAATTACTACTTACACCATCTCTCTCTCTCTCTCTCTCTCTCTCTCTCTCTCTCTCTCTCTCTCTCTCTCTCTCTCTCTCTCTCTCTCCAAGGACTTTAATATTAAGTGCGTGATAGTTTGTAAAGAAAATAGTTTTCGAAGTTTTCATTGACAGAAGTAATTAATATGAATCTCTTTCCACAAACCTTGCTCAAAAATTCACTTATTTGCCATAATAACATACAACTTTTTATTCCACACTAGTGCAACCAAGCATTTAAAAATTACATTAAATATTTAGTCTACAGCACGTGTATCACACACGGTCGTACACTAACAGTATTTTTGTTTTTTGTACATTATCGTTATATTATCCCTCTCTCCTCGCACTGATAACCTGTCTCTTCCTAGACGTACTTGAATATTGTGTTTGAGTTTTTGTGCCGTTCTTGCATGGAATGGCTTGTATTTATACTCATGTTGCGTTGCAATAAAGTCAGTTGCAAATACAACGTCTTTCAGTTACCACCAAACTGATTTCTCGAACATTAGACATACAAACATAGGTTTAACCTCTCCCACCAACTCCCCGTTTCTTAACTACAACCCGCTGGTTCGGCAATTTTCGTGTGTGTGGTTTCCGAGTGTATTTCTCACTGGGCGCCCACTCACCAATGTATGACATCTCCCTCTTCCCCTGAGCGTGAAAGAAATTGTGTAAATCTACACAAATTTTATATGTATGTATGTTTGCATGTGTGTGTATGTATGTATATATATATATATATATATATATATATATATATATGTATTTATATGTATATATATACACATAAATACACACACACACATATATAAAGAGAGAGAGAGAGAGAGAGAGAGAGAGAGAGAGAGAGAGAGAGAGAGAGAGTTACATTTGCACTTTGTTATATATTGTAATTGAGATGTTCCGGCTCAAGTAACGCTAATAATTCCCAAAACTAATACGCTCTTCCTCCTAGCAGCTTCACTGGGGTAAATATTCATAAGACTGTAATCATACTCTGTAGAGACACAGAATATTACTATATTTTTATGTAGCTTTTTATTTTAGGTTTATATCTTATTACTGACAAATTTCTGACAATAATTTGATATTTTTATCTTTTCTCTAATTTCTGTGACGTCACAATATACTAGGATTTCAGGTAAATGGGTAATAACTTTGTTTCTATTTTTCATATTATGATTTATAATAATAACGATACTTCACTTCACTTCACTTCACTTCCACTCCCAGGTAGGCTTTCAGCCTGTCAGTGGAATCAGTTGTCTTCTCCACTCAATTCTGTTTCCAAAAATTCCCTCTATTCTCAGCTGTTCCATTGTTGGCATGTTGTTCTTTGTCAAAATATCTTCAATTCCATCCCTCCAGCGTTTACGTGGTCTACCTCTTGATCTCCTCCCACCAGGCGTCCAGTCCCATCTCTTCCTTGCAATTCTATTTTCATCCATTCTTAATAAATGTCCCAGCCATCTCAGCTGTCCCTTCTCAATCTTGTTCAACATAGGAGATACCCCAACCATCCTTCTAAAATCTACATTTCTTATTCTATCTCTTCTTGTTTTGTGCATTATTGTTCTCAGGCTTTTCATCTCTGAAGCTTGGACTCTGCTCCTGTCTTTGATGGTCATTGTCCAGCTCTCTGATCCATATGTCATGATTGGTGTTAGTAATCCTTCAAATATGGTTTTCTTTATTTCTATAGGTACGTATGCATCTCTCATAATTGGATAGAGTGTTCCACAGCATTTATTATATTTCTTTATTCGTTCAGTAATTTCTTCTTTGTTCTTATAGCCGTTGTCTGTAAACATACACCCTAAATACTTGAATGCGTTGGTGTCCTTAATTACCGTATTTCTTATCATGATGTTCGTTGGAGCTTGTTGTTGTTTGTTATTATTATTATTATTATTACTATCCAAGCTACAACCCTAGTTGGAAAAGCAAGATGCTATAAGCCCAGGGGCTCCAACAGGGAAAAATAGCCCAGTGAGGAAAGGGAATAAGGAAATAAATAAATGAAGAGAACAAATTAACAATAAATCATTCTAAAATAAGTAACAACGTCAAAACAGACATGTCATATATAAACTATTAACAACATCAAAAACAAATATGTCATAAATAAACTATAAAAAGACTCATGTCCGCCTGGTCAACAAAAAAGCATTTGCTCCAACTTTGAACTTTTGAAGTTCTACTGATTCAACCACCCGATTAGGAAGATCATTCCACAACTTGGTAACAGCTGGAATAAAACTTCTAGAGTACTGCGTAGTATTGAGCCTCGTGATGGAGAAGACCTGGCTATTAGAATTAACTGCCTGCCTAGTATTACGAACAGGATAGAATTGTCCAGGGAGATCTGAATGTAAAGGATGGTCAGAGTTGTGAAAAATCTTATGCAACATGCATAATGAACTAATTGAACGACGGTGCCAGAGATTAATATCTAGATCAGGAATAAGAAATTTAATAGACCGTAAGTTTTTGTCCAACAAATTAAGATGAGAATCAGCAGCTGAAGACCAGACAGGAGAACAATACTCAAAACAAGGTAGAATGAAAGAATTAAAACACTTCTTCAGAATAGATTGATCACCGAAAATCTTGAAAGGAGAACAATACTCAAAACAAGGTAGAATGAAAGAATTAAAACACTTCTTCAGAATAGATTGATCACCGAAAATCTTGAAAGGAGAACAATACTCAAAACAAGGTAGAATGAAAGAATTAAAACACTTCTTCAGAATAGATTGATCACCGAAAATCTTGAAAGGATTGTTAATATTTCTGTTTTATTAATGTTCATCTTCAGTCCAGCTTCTGTTAAACAATCGTTCAAGGCTATCAATGCTCTTTCTAGTTCTTCACGATCATATGTCCAGAAAGCAATATCATCAGCAAAAATCATGATGTCTCCCGAGATATCTATTCTTTCCTTAAAACTTCTTATAATTACATCCATATATGCAATGAACAAGAGTGGGGAAAGAACGCTTCCCTGCTTAACACCTGTCGTTACTCTAAACCAATTTTCATTCTTGTATCGAGTCCTTACATTATTCATACATGGTTCGTACGTGCTCTTTATTGCAGCTCCCAATCTACCGTCGAGTCCATAAACCTCTCCCAAGCACCTCCACAATTTGTTCCTAGGTACCGAGTCAAATGCCTTTTCCAAATCAATAAATGCTATATACAGTGGCCTATTGTATTCCCATAATCACTTCAAAAAATATAATAAAAATAATGATGATAATAATTTAGTATTCTATGAATGGCTTTCCTCTTTGCACATTCAAAAGATTATTAAACTGCAAAGATTAAACTAGTAGTAATTTCGTAAGCTGTAGATTGCCATTATCAATTATCATAATCCATTTTCACGGTACGAGCTAGACCATTCATTTATCTGCAAACTATCAAGGAACGCAATAGTTTCACACGAAAAGTTAATTAAAAGAAGAAAGTAGAATAAAACTCATTAATCAGGTAGAAAAATTGGAATAGAGGTCGAAAATTAAAGTCAAGTTATGAGTCAAAGACTGTAGAAAGCTATGGCATTAAGAGTTTGGATAGACGATCAGGGAATAATGAATACAAATTGAAAGACCAAAATATTGCAAAAACAAAAACAGTGATCGGATATGGCCTTGAACGCTTCAGGTTAACTATATCGACATACTTGATTTTTTCATATTTGTTTTTTAGACTTCATTAAGCTTAAAAAGAAAAATTGCTTAAATTTCTCTGAAACCGCCATAAGCGAGATATTTTCTGAGATATATTTCCAACTTCCCTACCCATGGGGGGGGGGGGGTTGCGACATTGAATTCTAGGAAGGGCGAGATGGCCAAGAAGCTCTACGACATAACTATAGTCACGCGAAATGTGAACCATGCAATGCAACTTTCAATGTCTTTCCAAATTTGGTCATTGGTAATTCTTTAGATTCAGGTCTCGTGATCACGGCGGTACAGTTGGATACAGGAATACCTGGCACATCTCCATCTGAGGAATTACACCCTGTCACACCTTTACTGCATGTCAGGTTCCCAAGTGTAGCCCCTCCTACAACCTCTGCCTTCTCTCCCTATAAAAGCTGTCTTGGTTACTTAGCCTGCAGTGAGGGTGTGACAAGGTGTACGTCCTCAGTCAGGTGTACCATGAACTCCTCTGTCCAACTGTAGCCTACATATGCAAGTTCGAATTTTAATCAAGGCAAAACAATATATTTTTTTTTCGTGATATTCGATGTGATATGACATGTCGGGTAGGACTATGGCGCTTTGAGGAAATGTCTCCAGTGAATTAGGTCAAGTTGGGGAGGGTAAGGATGTCAGCATACATACTTGAACTTCACTTGTTTTTCTGTCTCCCACTTTAACGACGGACCCTATTTCATAAACTACTGATTTCCAATAAAATTGAAGATCAGAATCGTTCGAAAATCAAAACTAGACATCAGCAATCCACAATTTTCAACAACGAAATAGTCAATAAGCAACAAAATGACGAATAATGATTAAAACGTAATTAATTGTAAACACTTACCCTTCTGCCAAACTTCTGAATCAGCTTCTGTTTCTGTTAAAAGATAAAAAACAAATATTATTATTTCACTTCTGCCAATAAAAGGGTAAATATCGTTAATCTTTTTTCACATGATAAACTTATGTCATCAGCCAATCAAGTGAAAACCTAAGGGTATAGATCCTTCATGCATTTAAAAAGAATAATAAAGAAATCACAAGTTTAAAAGACCAATATGGATGAGACCCATTCCTTGTGTATTTAACATTGACGAGTGGATTGAAGTAGTGAACGCCCTTCAATCTCCAAGAGCTACAACGACTCTCATTGTTAGAGGGAATGAAACTGAATCAGTTTTAGGGAAAACTGTTTCACGTCAGGTTCCTATTTAATGTTTTAACTCCTTGGGATTGTTGTCTTTGCTGTCCTTCTGTTGCTATCGGTGATAGGAAGAAATGGTAGCATGAGAAATGCGGATATACGTGGAAATAGAAATAAATTAGCATAGATTACATGTCTTGTGGTATCATATGGTAGGAATGGTCGACAGTTGATAAGCGAGAGCGAAGAGTGCACAGATCAGTATTGGTCAGAGGAAGTTGCCGATGAATGCTTCAGAAAAGTTGGATAAATGGAGTGAAATTAACCTATTGGAAAGGAGGGGATTCGGAAGTCAGTATTCGTCATATCATTAATCCTGGATTTTTATCTTTCTTCAAAAATCCAGAAATTTTAGTATCTCTTCGATGAAATAGTCGAAGTGTATCTTAACGGAAACACCAAAGAATTTGTCTGCATCTACTATTGGTATAGAAGCAGTAAAGACTATTCAATTACGGCTATTTATTGCTATCTTAGCTATTATATAGATTCTGTTTTTCATATTTTCCATCTGTAAATTCCTCTGTCAAACCCGAATTTGGCGCACAAGGGAGAAGGAGGACGAACCCAAACTAAACGATATGAAATGCGACAACTGCAACTATTTTAAGAAATAAATCACCAGCCATGTCCTCACAGTAAAGAAACTGCCCATTCGCAAAAGAGGCTAAAATTCCTACCTTATTCCTTGGTCTGATGGAATACAAAAATCCTTGAATTCTCACCCGGGATTGTCACCCTTCTGCGACTAACGCATGAACAACATGATCACAACGAACAAGATTGATCAAGTAGTCAGATAATCGAGTAGAAACCTGGTAAAAAGCAACTGTGTCCGTACAATTTGGATTTCGTTTCCCGACTATCATGTTCAAAAGTCCTCGTAAACCTCAAGTATTTTAAAAATACAACTTACAATTAACATTTTAATATCCATGATAAGGGTCCGTTTGTTATCATCATTATTGTTATTATTTTAATAAAATAACATTTGGTCACATGGTAAAAATATTAAAAAGGTGAAGAGAAAAGGTATAATGAAATGAAAATTAAAACAAAGACTTTTAAGAACTGCATGTTGCTAAGGTAAATTAATATTATTATCAAAGATTAATTCAACGAGACAGGTGAACGTTTGAATGGAGATGAGCACAAAAGTAAACCAAAATATTCAGGTAAAACAATTTATCAAAGATATATCTTAAACAGAAGCTAAACGTTTTAAATAAACAATTGTACTTTCCTATGTAGTTAAAAGTAATGAAATTTTCGAAGAGAGTACGTTATATACTTGCTATATATTGTTATATATTTGCTGAAGAACATATGTAGCAATCATTTATTAAATTGAAAATTCCGCACCAAAATTATGGTACTGATACAACTGTAATGATGATAAAAATAACATTAATAGGCATGCAAAATAATAATGATAATAATAATAATAATAATAATAATAATAATAATAAGCTCACCAACAACAACGACACAAGTAATAATAATGATACTGTCACATTAACATAGGCTATGCATACAAAACAACCCAACTCCTTGATAATTAGCATTTTCGTCCATCTGAAGATCACAACTTTTCTAGAGAAAATTAAACTATAATATCATCGGCGAAGAAATAACAGAATCTAACTTTTAGATAAATTCTGAGTCTAAATTTTGACTTGCAATACTTTCTCTCCAAGTCAATTGTTTTGTCATTTAATTTATAAAGGATTCTTAAGTAAGTAAAAAAAGTGATAAATATGTTAACGTGGGTTTGGACACTTGAAATTCACCAAAAGTTTACACAAGACATTTATGATTGTTAAAATTTGAATACTATCTTCACCAACCTGAGCAATAGTCCCCAAAAACATTTTTTTTTTCTATTTTTTTTTTATGGAGTTTTAAGTCCTTACAATACCTGAAAATTCTTTTATCTTTTTTTACGGGAAAACTTATGATTTCCTGTAACTCAAAAATACTACCAAGGGCAAGAAAATTTAAGAGTTTAAGAGACCACTTTAGCTGCTGTGGATGTCTAAAAGAAAAAGAAAATTACCACAATAAATTCTATGGCGAAATATTTTGGAGTTAGTCTCGGGACTCGCATTTACAGAAATTATTTCTCACTTTGAAAACTTTCTTCTTATCGACACGCTTTCCTGGTAGATGGATTAGTAAGTCTTATAAGTAATGGATTTAAAACTTTCATATATAAAGACAAACAAATCAAGGTTGGGTCACAAATTCTTTGTTCATAGCAAAGGCAACGGACAGGGGAAATAAAAGTCAATAACTGAAAGATAATTGAAGATAAAACGATACCGAAAAAAGGGGCTTAGCCCCGCAAAAACATCGCTTGTACCGCAACATATCTTTTCTTTAGATTTTTTGAGAACTCTCAATCTCTGTAAATAAATGGCCATTAATTATGAAACTAAATGTTATCTTAACGGATTATTCTTGTCGTCTGAAGTGGACTAAACATGAATAAATACATAGGAAAATATCGATCGTCTTATTTATTCACTTTCGTTTCATAAATATATCTTCCATCATTCGTAAGTACACAATTCATGACAGCAATCTCAAGGGCTGCAAACCGGACTTTAATTTTCTTTCCGACATTTCTACTCTTTAGATGACTGTCATACAAGAAATTGGCCAAACGTCCTACTCATTTCTCTTCGGCTTTCAGCAATCGAATCATTGTTTCCCATTCAATCTCCTTGAATCTCTTGTTGCAGGAGGATATACATCTGTTCTGTAATCCCCATTTTTTGTTTGCTTTTGCTCTGGGTTCCTTTCATTTACCCAGCATTCACAAGTTAAACTCTCCACATCTGGTCATAAGAGCTTTCTCTCTGAATCCTTATTTAGTCTAAGTATCCGCTTATGCCTTTTTCCTTTTGATTTCATGGCCGTTCCTAATGGCCATCGTCCAGCTAGCTTCACTTGAACAAATTTCTAAAATTATTCTCATCGACTATAAGCACCAACTTTCTGCCGCTAGACGGCATCTCTGAAACTTCCTCAGTCGTAATAACATAACTGCATATCTAACAAGTGGTCAAACCTCTTCAAAATTTATCCTTCCGGAATCCACGTAAAATGAGCCGTTACATAAGGAATCTGGCCAAGCCTGGAGGGATGATAACCGTCAGGTGTACCAACAAGTTAAAACAACATTTGGTAAGGAGTAAAATAATTGAAAGGTGGATAAAAAGGATATTTCACGTCCAAACCACAAAACTGAAATTTCAAAAGCATTTCATGAATAATATAAATAAAACTACGCTCCTTTCTCCTACCTTTGATTACCAACATTGGCTGTAGTCTCTAACTCCTTCATTATACCACTTGCTTCCGACCCATCTAAAATATGCTGCTATTTTCATCCACGTTCATTTTTTCTATGCACTCCAATCTCCTAGTATATAATGATAAATTCATATGTGAGGAATGAGACCTAATGTTTTTATCTAGCTGAAAGATAAAACATAACTACGAACACGTCATCATGAGACTGAGAAGGGACTCGTGTTTCCTCAATATGTCTTCGAGAGATCCCGGCTTCCTTCATGTCGTGATATAGATTAGCAAGAGGAAGGACAATAAACTCTCACAAGGGAAGTCTGCTTTCTTCTGTCTCTTTTTGGTATGTTTTATGGGAGATATGATATCCTGGCGAGTTATTATGTTGATTTATATTCAAGTTTATCTTTTTATGGCTATTTAAACATATTTTTTATCTGTATTTTACAGTATTTAGCAACTCATTTCTATTTTTTTACAGACATATGTATATACATATACATATATATATATATATATATATATATATATATATATATATATATATATATATATATATATATATATATATACATATACATATATATATATTATATATATATACACATATATATACATATATATATATACACATATAAATATACAGTACATATATATATATATATATATATATATATATATATATATATATATATATATATAATATGTAGTAGGTTGGCCAGGGCACCAGCCACCCGTTGAGATACTACCGCTTGAGAGTTATGGGGTCTTTTGACTGACCAGATAGTACTACATTGGATCCTTCTCTCTGGTTTCGGTTCATTTTCCCTTTGCCTATACACTCACACACCGAATAGTCTGGTCTATTCTTTACATATTATCCTCTGTCCTCATACACCTGACAACACTGATATTACCAAACAATTCTTCTTACTGCACTGTAATTGTTCAGTGGCCACTTTCATCTTTGTAAGGGTAGGACGGACTCTTTAGCTATGGTAAGCAGCTCTTCTAGGAGAAGGACACTCCAGAATCAAACCATTGTTCTCTAATCTTGGGTAGTGCCATAGCCTCTGCACCATGGTCTTCCACTGTCTTGGATAGAGTTTTCCTGCTTGAGGGTACACTTGGGCACACTGTTCTATCTTAAATCTTATTTCTCTTCCTCTTGTTTTGTTAAAGTGTTTATAGTTTATAAAGTGATATTTATTTTAATATTGCTGTTGTTCTTAAAATATTTTATTTCTCCTTATTCCCTTTCCTCAATGAGCTATTTTCCCTGTTGGAGCCCCTGGGCTTATAGCATCCTGCTTTTCCAGCTAGAGTTGTAGCTTAGTAAGTAAGTAAGTAAATAATAATAATAATAATAATAATAATAATAATAATAATAATAATAATAATAATAATAATAATAATATAGAGTTATGGGGTCCTTTGACTGGCCAAACAGTACAACATTGAATCCTTCTCTCTGGTAACGGTTCACGTTCCCTTTGCCTACACAAACACCGAATAGTCTGGCCTATTCTTTACATATTCTCCTCTGTCCTCATACATGTGACAACACTAAGATTACCAAACAAGTCTTGCTTTTCTCAAGAGGTGAACTACTGAACTGTAATTGTTCAGCTGCCACTTTCCGCTTGGTAAGAGTAGAAGAGACTTTAGCTACGGTAAGCAGCTCTCCTAGGAGAATGGCACTCCAAAATCAAACTATTGTTCTCTAGTCCTGGGTAGTGCCATATCCTCTGTACCATGGTCTTCCACTGTGTTGGATTAGAGTTCTCTTGCTTGAGGGCACACTCGGGCAAACTCTTTTATCTTATTTCTCTTCCTCTTGTTGTGTTAATGTTTTTATAGTTTATATAGGAAATATTTATTTTAATGGTGTTACTGTTCTTAAAATATTTGAATTTTCCTTGTTTCCGTTCTTCACTGGGCTATTTTTCCTGTTGGAGTCCATGGGCTTATAGCATCCAGCTTTTCCAACTAGGGTTGTAGCTTAGTAAGTAACAATAATAATAATAATAATAATAATACTATATGCATATATATATATATATAATATATATATATATATATATATATATATATATATATATATATATATATATATATATATATATATATATATATATATATATATACACACTATTACGGCTGGAAAATTACATTAACTCCCGAGCTCCAAACTCACCTGTTTATTTCTACATAAATCTGTTATACCCGAAAAAGACCCGAGCTCTGAGAATATTATATAACTCCCATACAGCAGTATAAATGAACACTGAATATAATGAAGTGAACAGTGTAAGTCTTATGTAATTTACATACATTACTTAAACCTACATGAGAGAGACCCACCTTACGAGCTGGCTATATATCTCTTAAATACAAAAATGAAACGCATGAATAAAATATTTACTCTACTAGACCAGGTTCGTAAGATAGCTCCCCCCCAAAAATATTATTTTTTCCGGGCCCGAATCCACCAATTCATCTCAAGATAAATAATTTGATACCACGTTATCTTTACCTGATATATGCTTTACATTAATACAATACGGTTGCAAACATAATGACCACCTAGTTAACCTTTGATTATTATTCTTCATCTTATTAACCCAAGCTAAAGGATTGTGATTCGAGTAAACTGTAATTTTTTTTCATTCTGTGGTCTGTTCAAGTAAACTTCAAACTTGCTTATCGCAGTGACTAGTGCTAGCAGTTCCTTTTCATCATATGGGTATGCTCGTTGGTGCTTCTTCAGCTTTGAGGACATAAAACAAACAGTGTGAAGAATTCCCTCATTGCCTTTTGCAATAAGACAGCTCCAATCCCATCATCTGATGCATCCACTTGGATAAGGAGTTTCTTGTTGTAATCAGGAGCTCACAGTATTGGTTTCGAAGCTAATATGGTCTTTATCATGTTTGAAGGATTCCTGGCACTCGCTGGTCCATACAAATTTTTTCTTGGGGCTAGTCAAATCCGTCAAGGGAGCGACTACAGTCGAAAAGTTCGGGCAAAAAAAGTCAGTAGAATCCTTCCATCCCTAAAAATCTTTGTAATTGCTTCCTCCCCGTGGGGGGCGACGCATTCCTTATTCCTTCAACGTTAGCGTCTACCGGGGCGATTTGTTCTCTTCCTACCTCAAATACCAAGTACCGAAGAGTTGCCTTTCTAAATTCGCTCCTCTCTAGGTTAATCGTTAGTTGTGCTCCTCGCAGTTTTTGAAATATCTTCTTTAGGATTCGGAGATGTTCTTAACAGATCGATGAATATATCACAATATCATTGAGATATATACCTACTTCTTCAATCGATCCTAGGTGGTTATCCCTCACTCGTAGAAAGGTAGCGGGGTCGTTTATTAGACCAAATGGCATGACGGTGTATTGATATAACCCAAACCGGGTTATAAAAGTTCATAATTTTGCGTTGTCGTCCAAAGAAATTTGGTACTAGCCTTTTAACAAGTCGATCTTGGAGACGAACCTTTCTTGTCCGATATTGTTTAGTAGTTGGTCTGAGAGCAGCAATGGATAATTATCGGCCACACTGATCGAATGTAACTTTCGGTAGTTCGTACACATCTTGACAGATCCGTCTGGTTTTTCACGAGCAAGCATGGAGAACTGGAAGGGCTAGAACTTTGTTTGGCTAATCCGTTTTGTAACAAATAGTTCAGTTCTATTCTCATGACTTTTCGGTGATACGCCGACAGTCGATAAGAGCGTTGTTTGAATGGTTTTTCTGTTGTTTTAAGGTGTATCTCATGCTTCGTCAAGTTAGTTCGTTTCTGGATGTCCGTGACAATTTCAGAGAAACTTTTAATCAATCGACTTAATTTCTCTTGCTACTACCACTAGAGAGTTATGGGGTCCTTTGACTGGCCAGACAGTGCTATATTGGATACTTCTCTCTAGGTATGGCTAATTTTCCCTTTGCCTACGCATACACCGAACAGTGTGGCCTATCCTTTACATATTCTCCTCTGTCATCATACACCTGACAATACCGAGATTAGCAAACAATTCTTCTTCTCTCAAAGGGTTAACTGCTGCACTGTAATTGTTCAGTGGCCACTTTCCTCTTGGTAAGTGTAGAATACACACTTTAGTTATGGCGAGGAGCTCTTCTAAGAGAATGACACTCCAAAATCAAACCACTGTTTTCTAGTTTTGGGCAATGCCATAACCTCTGTACCATGGTCTTCCACTGTCTTGGGTTAGAGTTCTCTTGCTTGAGGGTACACTCGGGCACACTATTCTATCTTATTTCTCTTCCACTTGTTTTGTTAAAATTTGTATAGGATATATAGGAAATATTTATTTTAATGTTGTTGCTGTTCATAGAATATGTTATTTTTCCTGTTTCCTTTCATCACTGGGCTATTTTCCATGTTAGAGCCACAGGGCTTACAGCATCTTGCTTTTCCAACTAGCTTAGCAAATAATAATAATAATAATAATAATAATAATAATAATTCAGGTTCAACTGAGTTGATTTCTCTTCCAAGTTCCTGATGATGGACGAATTATTCACTTTACTTACCGCCCCCACCTCATATCCGTCATTGTCTTCAATGGATGGAATGGTTTGCGCCATACACACCTGAGAATCTTTGGTCTCGTTTCCGTTTAACTATGGTTTCAATATGTTAACGCGTACTTTCCTTAGACTTTTCCTTCTTCTGAGGGTTTCGATAATGTAGGTAAGGTCACCGATCTTCTCCCAAATCCTGAATGGTTCTTGGAACTTGGTGAGTGGGAATCTCCTTGTTTGTCCTTACTTTTCATATCAAACTTGGGGAAAATTTTCTTATCTCGCTGATCGTTTTCCTCAAATTCTTGACATAATCTCCATCCGTTTCCTCTTGGTCCTTCCATTTTTCTGCCAACATTTTAATCGGTCCTCATACTTTTCATTCAGGCTACATCCCATATTTTCTTGATAAGCATTGCATACTCTCAAATAACATCAATGGTAGTCCGATGTCCCATTCATTCCCTGTTTCGTCACAGTGCTTTGTTAACATACTCTTCAGGGTTTGATGAAACCTCTCTAATTCACCTTATGTCTCCGGGTGATAAGCAGTGGATAGTGGTTGTTTCACATCCAACAGTTTCATTATGTCCTGAAACAATTATGACGTTAAATTTGTTCCTCAGTTACTCTGAACTATTTCTGTAATACCAAACATAGTAAAAAAGTCAAGTAACTTCTCGGCGATTACTTCAGCACTGATGTTCCTGCCGGGTATGGCTTTTGGGTATCTCGTCACTGGACACATCAAGGTTAAGATATATTCGTGACCTTTCTTTGTCCTTGGTAACAGTCCCATAATGTCGATCATTACCTTGCTAAAGGGTTCTCCTCACACTTGAATCGGGCGTAAGGGAGCTTTCTTGATGTACTCGGTAGGCTTTCCAGCCATTTGACAAACGTGACAAGGATGGCAAAACGGACTCACATCCTTATGCAAACCAGACCAGAAAAAGTGTTTCATAATCTTCTCTTTCGTCTTCCTTTTTCCCTTGTGCGCTACGGTGATCTTCTGTCTTCTCAACAGTGTGGGAATCAATATCTGATGGTATATCCCCCATTCGGCATTCCCAGGCATATCGGCGGGCCTAAGCTTCCTCATAAGCAACCCATCGTTAAGATAATAAGAGGTGGGAGATTACTGCACCTTCGTCTCATCCACCACACAGTACAATAACTTTGTTAACGTCGCATCCTACCCTTGCAATCCTATCAGCCTTCTCCAACTCACTTGTCCTATTTATAACGCTGAGTTTTCTACTTTTCCAAATCCATTGCTTCTTTGTCCTCTTGTCCACTTGTCTGTCATTCCTCTTCTCTCGGGCTCACTCTGGAGCTCTCCTCTTGCGTACCATCAAGGGAATCCTCTTCTTCCGAAAATAAATCCTCCAAGTTCATCGCTCCTTCGGTTGGTTCCTCTGTTTCCTTTCACGGCTACTTTTTTTGTCATACTCCTAGTTGTCACACATCTAGGAAACAGACACGGATAGTCCTTCTTGCGTTCAGTCGTAGGACTATACTTCAATAGTTTCTCCGTCACAATGGGAAAAGGCACAAACGATGCTCCACCAACCTCATTACCCAGCACGACTTCTTCTCCTTTAACAGCCAATGAATCCTTTACCGCAAAATCAAAATGACCTGGCACCAACTCGCATGACAGTTTCAAATGGAAAATAGGGGTAACCTCTTCACCCATTCCCTTCAAAATGATCGAATCTCCTTTCAGAGGCTGTCCAACCAACGAGTGTACACCTTATGTCACTACACTATGGTTACAACTTGTGTTATGCAATATTTTAACCGGGCTCTGCTCGCTCCCATCTATTGCGGCTAACATACCTTCATAAATATACGGTTTAAAGGCATCCATGCTGTTTAGGGCTGTCCTGTTCGTCGTGTAAACGCTAGCTGGTTTATTTTCCTTGTCTTCCTTTCCCCATTGATTCTTCGTCTTCGCATTCTGTGAAGTTGAATTATCCTTAACCACTTGGGCGACTGCTTTAGGTTGGTTCGTCTAACATTCCTTACTGATATGACCTCTCTTGCCGCACTTATAACAGACATTATTAACCTTCTCCATGTCTTTCACGATACCTGGAGGACGTTTCGACGATTGTTGTTCTAGTACTATTGCATTCTGGTTTGAAACAGTACCAATGGTACTTCCGCTGTAACTAATGAACTTGTTCACATAGTTATTACTGAACTGGTTTCCATGATTCGGCGAGTACTTGACACTTGGTCAGAAAGATGGTTGAAAACTCATACCCGAGGGGGGTTTACGACTGATATTACAATCTCCACTCAGCGAAGCGGCTTCATCAAGTTTCTTCACCCCCCCCCCTCTCTCTCTCTCTCTCTCTCTCTCTCTCTCTCTCTCCTCTCTCTCTCTCTCTCTCTCAAACACATTAGAATATGTTCAGGAATTCCTCGTAAGTATTGTTCCAGCCCTATCAATTCTTCTAAATCAGCCATCCCTCTCACGTTAGCAGCCTCTATCCATCTCTTAAAACATCGTCGTACATTATAAGCGTCATCCAGGAAAGTCATCTTCTCGCGTTTCCACAAACTTCCGAATCTTTCATTATAATATTCAGGGGTCATTTGAAACACTTGTACAATGCTCCTTTTAACTTCTTGATACTCCTTCCTCTGGTCCTACGATAACAAATGATAAGCACTGCATCCTTTTCCAATCAAGACACCCTGCTATAACCGTGCGCGGACAGAGTGTCGAAAGACAGTGTGTCGAAGGACAGCGTCGAAGGACAAAGTGTCGAATGGACAAAATGTCGAACAGACTAAGTGTCGAACAGACAAAATGTCGAACAGACAATGTGTCGAACAGACAATGTGTCGAAATTATAAAAATGATAAATGATAAAATATAAATGATAAAAAGAGAGAGAATACCGTATCCATTTACTTAACGACCTAATTAACCTTTAACTATATAATAATGTTTACATTGGTATATCCTTACATATAATTATATAACAATGTTTACAATGATATATCCTTACATACAACAATTCTTACATTGTTATATTCTTACATGCATATTCTAGAGAGAGATAGAGAGAATATATATACGGTATTCAGTCTGTTAGAGATTTCTCACCAGTTAACTTCCTTCGAGATTCAAGTTTCAATTTAAATTTCCATTCTACCTAACCTATAATAATGGAAATAATCAAGACTCAAATGGGTGGAAAGAAGCTGCTACATGAAGGCTATGCATACGTGATAGATAAAGTGGTTAACGAAAGAATATATTGGAAATGTGAAAAACGAAACTATTGTATCGGCAGAGCAATAACTCAAGGTGAAACAATTTTCAAAACTACTGAGCATTCACACCAGCAAGACAGTTCTCAGATTGATGCTATGAAAAGTTGTAGATAAGATAAAAATTCTAGGACAAATTCAACAAGGCCGTGATGTAAAAAGAAAATACAAGAAATATGCTCTCCTTAACCTAAGACTGAAAAGTATTTTTGATACATATGACGTCAATGATGGGTTACAATATCTTCGAGCCATCGCTCACAATCTTTAAATAAACATTGCTACAAGTTTTTTAATACATTAATACATTTGTATTTTCATATTTTATGTCTTCTCATAAATAAATTTTTATTGCTTATATTGATGTATGATGTATATTTATGATCCTATATCCATTTTATTTTTTCAAAAACGCTGAATGACCCTGTAATCCCAGTGCTTGGCGTAAGCCTAAATTGAATAATCAACTCAAAAAACATTTATAACTCCTTGTAACTCTCTATCTTCTGGATGACCTTGAAGTCCCATTGCTTGACGTAAGCCTAAAATCAATAATCAAATCCAATCTATCTCTCTCTCTTTTTAACTTTTGTCCATTCTACACTTTGTCCATTCGACACTTTGTCCAATCTACACTTTGTCCATTCGACACTTTGTCCATTCTACACTTTGTCCTTCGACGCTCTGTCCTTCGACACTCTGTCCTAATACCGCTATAACACAGCCCATTTATTTTCTGGCTATTCGATCTTTGATGCGATCGTTTCAAAATGATTGAAGAATTCGTGCATAGCAGGGGTGATCTCTGTCTACGTTGCCGACCTTGCACAAGCATTCAACACCTCCAATTCCCTCGTATGTCGTGCAATTTCTCCTCTTTTTCTTGCCACTCTCACTCTCTCTCTTCTCGTTCTGCCTCCCTTTCTTCCCATATTCTCTCTCTTCTCGTTCTGCCGTCATCTTCAACTTAATCAAATCATCTTCTGCTGCAATTCGTCGAATCTCATTCTCTACAATTCTTTCTGTTTTCATGCCTTCAATTCGTGGGTCAACTTGTCCTCGATTCACTTCAAATTCTGCTTCACCATTCTCCAAAAGTTCGCGAGCAGCTATAATGTCTTCTTCCGGCAACTTTCCTGAGTTTATCAACGATTCTAAGGCTAAACACTTGATTTAAGCTTTAATCATACCACTCTTTGTCTAGCCACCACATGCCATTAAAATAGAGAGCCACTAAGCTTTAGTTACATTAGCTTCTCACAATTCTTGAACAATTTGGGTCTTCAAAAACTCTTGGATATTAAGTTGTGCCATCTTGTATTTTATCAAACCTATACCTCTCTAAAAGTATATCCTAACAATACACAGAATCCTATTAACACTTGAACTGTTCAAACCTTTAATCAAACCATGGCGCTGTTATCACCAATATTTAAAAGAGACTTGCTCGATCCGGGGTCTGGGCACCAAAATATATATATTACGGCTGGAGAATTACATCAGCTCCCGACCTCCAAACTCACCAGTTCATTTTTATATAAATCTGTTATACTTGAAAAATACCGGAGCTCTGAGAATATATAAATACCAGCCGGTAATATACAGTATATAAACACTGAATATCCAAAGGTCTCTTTTGTACACTCAAAACAAAACTGGGTGATTATTTAACAGGAAAAATTAAAAAAAAAAAAAACTCTTACTTCGATTCTTAGTCAGGGATCACGAGCAAGCACTCTTATGGAATATTGGTGATCGAAATAATATACTCTTTACAAAAAATAAATATATTCTATAAAAAGATACAACACTTTGAAAGAATTAACAACAAAATTAATCACTCAAAATATTAAATCTGAACAAAACCTTTGACTAAGACAAGAAAATATTACTTTACATAAATTATACAATCACTTGTTTCACTGGAAATTAATCTATAAAAATATTTAATTTTGATAATGAAAATAGTTAACATTTTAACACCCTAATGATTAAACCCTTAATGAAATTTACATAAATATAACTGAGACACTTACGTCTTTTAGATCACACGAGGTAACCAAGCAGTTAAGTCAAAGTAAATACACCACTTTTTAGCCTAAACTCACAGGGCCACTTGCAAAAATTTAAGTTAAACTAGTAATTACATTAACACAATACACTTGAAATATCATTCAATGGATTCGTCAACGTTTGAACACACTAAAAACAATATATGTCGGATAGAAATCGTTAATCACGCTTGAGAAGGCACACACTTGATGCACTTGAGAGGAGAGAGGGCGTA
Organism: Palaemon carinicauda; assembly: GCF_036898095.1. NCBI lineage: Eukaryota > Metazoa > Arthropoda > Malacostraca > Decapoda > Palaemonidae > Palaemon > Palaemon carinicauda. The sequence goes on from NC_090746.1 coordinate 23,713,618, forward strand.
CTTGGCTCTTTTAAAGGGATCTCATCTGATGATTATGCATTCCTGGGGGCGTAAATATATTAGCTTAGAAATTTTAGATAATTCTGAATAGATCATTCATGGCATAGGGGGCAAGGCCTAGCAGCATAAGGTTGCCAACGTAGAAAACTGAACAAAGTAACAGACCTTGCGTGCGAGGTAACCCTATCTCAGCTAACTCCCCCCACCTACTCCTCAAAACAATAACAATAATAAAAAAAAAAAGTATATCTATCTCAGGAATTTTCCTGCACATTCTAACCACGTGGAAATATAAACTTGACGTAATCCCACATAAACATGACCTAAACCCTTATGTTCATACTTTGTATGGGTCATATAGCATACCTAATCAAAATTATATAAGACTTCGTAACAAAATACGGAAGTTAACATAAAGTTAATTCTTAGAAATAACGTAAATTTATACATACTGACTTGAATGAAAAATTAAAATACATGAAGGACGTAAGTCTTATGTAATTTAAATATATTACTTGAACCTACATGAGTGAGACCCACTTTACGAGCTGGCTATATATTTCTTGAATACAAAAATGAAATGCATGAAAAAAATAAGTACTCAATACTAGACCAGCTTCGTAAGGATATATATATATATATATATATATATATATATATATATATATATATATATATATATATATATATATATATATATATATATATATATATATATTGTTAGTAATGGCGGTCATTACGCCACCTTTTTTCAAATAACAAAAGACCCCGCCAGCAAGCATGGGTCGAAATGCCACGAGTTTTGGGACCCTACCCAGAGTCTCACCCCCCTCCCACCATCCTATACCAGTCTACTCCCCCTGAGATCTCAATTTCAGCTACCTTCTACGAGTCACGTGACAACATCGAGGTCCCAGGAGGAGGGAAGCGAGCTGTGAAGGATGTGGGGACACGTGACCAAGCCTGACCAATAGGACAGCGGTCAGGCCAATCCCCCCTACCCGCCCCCCCCCCCTCAATTGGGGGTCAAGTGGGGTTGATCTACCCAGGGAAAACTTGGGAGCTTCTTCTTATCTCAACCTCCATGAGGATAACATCTCCTCTCTTCTTCACTCAACGTCCTTGAGGGAAACACCATCGCTCTTCACCCTCAAGACATCAGGGAGGCAGGACCTCTGTTTACATATTCTTCCATAAGGGAAGGAACGAGAGTCCTGTTTACTAAGGTAAGGTGTCTGATTTTGAGATTCTCAATATCCTTACCCAACCTCCCATCCCTTCATTTTCACATCCCATTTTTCCTTATCCTCTAAAGAAAATCCTACCCACTGAACCTTGTATCCTATCCCCTATACCCAGACCACGTGTGCTGTTTAGTCCTAGTTTTAATACATTCACCCTGTGACAGTGTTGATTCCCATGTGTAACGTTTAAATCCCTAAGCTTGGCATTGTCATTTAATTTGCTTAAAAGTCTTAAGCACACGACTTCATCGTGTTCCAAGCCGGTAGAAGTAAGTGTGCTGATAATAATTAAATTTATTTCCCCCTTCCAGGGAACGTGATTGCTGTGCTGGAGTTTCATCCACGGTCCCCCACAAACTCCACCCGAAGCTCCTCGTGGCATAAATTACAATATAAATAATTAGCTGTTGTGCTCCCCTTTTCTTTTATTAATTTTTATTTAAATATTATTGTAAATACATATATTTGTCAGTATTCCTTGTATCATTGCTGACTGGCGACCTACCATTATTATTTGTTTTGTTATGGCCCTTGAGTCCCTTAAGCAAGGCCGGACTCGAACCAGTGGCCCGTAACAATATATATATATATATATATATATATATATATATATATATATATATATATATATATATATAGTGTGTGTATGTGTGCGTGTGTATCAACAGATTATCTAGATTTTAGAACAAAGCCCTCCAAAGAATATTGGGAGTTACATGACAAGACAGGATTAGAAATAAAATTATAAGAGAGATTTCCCGAGTGACATATGTTAATGAGATCATGGAGAGTGGTAGATGGAGATGATTTGAGTTGAAAGACCCAGGCCTACATGACTGACGACTATGATGAATAGAGAAGTATTAATTTAAAAATTCAAAAGAGAGACGACTGGGGATATCTAACCGAGCCTTTTGCGTCAATTGACATAGGAGATGATGATAATCATGATTTATATATATACAGAGTATATATATATATATATATATATATATATATAATATATATATATATATATATATATATAATATATACAAACATATCTTATATCTATATATATATATATATATATATATATAAATATTCATATACATATTTATATCTATAGATATATATATATATATATATATATATATATATATAAATATATATATATATATATATATATATATATTTATATATAATATATATATATATATATATATATATATATATATATATATATATATATATATATATATATATATATATATATATATATATATTATATAATATATCCATAATGATGAATCTCAAGAATCATAAGTTAATGATCAAGTAAATAAATTCTTACCCTTTTGAAAGATTCTTTTCATCTTCTCACATAGCAGTATTGACTTTGCTTATACCTTTAAAGTAGCTTCACTAAATAGTAATGACGTCACTGATATCCCTAATCAATTATGAAAAGGGTTCTGCCAGTTTGTTTCTTACTTCTCTGCGTTTCATTCAAGTGTCTGCAGCTAAGAATATTATATAGTTTCGATTCCATCGACATCAAATTTATGAACGTATTGATGCACCGTTTGAAAATACAGTTGGAAGTTTGAACTTCCAATTGATTGCCCTTTGCCTTGATGTAAATCGATGCATGTTCATTATCATAATTATCATAATGATAATTATAATTATAATCATAACTAATTTCAATTACAATTACAATTATTATTATTGCTATAATCAATACTAATTATTATAAGTTTTCTGGTGATATGATCATCAATTTAGTTGGCAGAAATTCAATCAAATATATGAGAGATGACGTGGTTAAATGGACCAAACTCGCGTCAAAGAAATAAAAATAATTTAGCCGTTTTACCCTCGAAATCGTAATATCTTTCCATCCGAGTCGCCCAAGGTTAAACTGGAGTCATCCGAGCGTGTTATGAATATTGCTGTCCTGCCTTTGGTTCTTCTTTTGTTTCCTTTCCCTCAAACCTTCTTCTTTCAACTCTAAGGTGACATCGAAGACTCTCTTCTTGAATTATTATGCGCAATTCTGACAAATTGAAGGAGAGGGTTCTCCATCTCTCAGAAGGTCAACAATCCCGATATTTCCTCTCTGGATTTAAACAGTTGTCCGACTGCTTGGTTTTAGACTTGATTTCCCGATACTGAGTTATTTTAAATTGATCATATGTTTCTACACTTTTATCTCTTATCGAGTTCCAGATCTTTATTTTCAATAACACTTAGTCTACAAGGGCAAATTAGGCTGTATTTCATATCTATTATATCTTAGGAAACTTCGAATTTTCGTCAGTTAATTCTTGTTTTATAATTATCCAGTATTTACTTCTTCCGATCACCTGCCACAAAACTGTTATTAGATTCTAATTTCCAGAAAAAATATTATGTTAACAGATTTCCAAATAAAGAAATCAGCTAAAAGGGAAGATGAAGAGCATCAACTGCATGTTCAACCTCCACAAATCCAGAAAAAAAAATTGATCATCGAGAAATGTCTGGTGGTTTTCGAGGATCTAAGATGAAATTCCGGGCCCATGGGATCGTCCCGATGTTCTTCTATGGACGACCTCTAGACATTTTCTCCTTTTCTCCCTCGCCCAAAGAGTCAGGAAGAATTCCAAAATTCCGATAAGCTTTTAAATAATCTCTATACGAAAAGTAAGGGAGGAGACACATAATACAAAGAGAGAGGCAGATACTCATATACATATACTGTATATACATACACAAATATGCATATATAATACACACACACACACACACACATATATATATATATATATATTATATATATATATATATATAATATATATAAAATCATATATATATATATATATATATGCCCTAAATCATATATACATATACATATATAAAAATACAATATATATATATATATATATATATATATATATATATATATATATATATATGTATATATAAAATCTGATTATGCACCCTTGTAATGTAATAATATAACTTCAAAGGTGAAATACAACATAATCAGCGCAAGACTTTCGTGTTTGAACTGCAACAGTAATATATTTTTGATTCTCACTAATTCTCTCTTCATCCACATTACTCTCTTTTGCTTTCCCTCTACATTTCCAACCTTTCTTTTCATCGACATCCCTCATTTCTCTTCCTAGTTCTTCTCTTTCTGTCTGGGTTTTCATCTCTTAAAATATCTCAATTCATTATTATTCAATGCACAGCACGAGAGTATTTAGATTCAAGCATGTGCAAAATTTCTTTAATCAACTTACATTTGATTGGCAATCAACATTGCGTGGAAACGATTTGAGTCAAAAATCAATTCGGATGTTTTTAAAAATCAACATTAAGGTAACTTAAAATCATTTATCCTCCATTTGCAACGTTTAATACAAGAATTCAATTTCCAGCGCCTGTTAATCTTTGGAACGATTTTCCTGGATCTAACCCCACCCCCCTTTTCGTGTTTTCACTAAGTCCCCTGACCCCATTTGTGTCACCATAAAGACTTCCTGCACAATAAGGATGAAGAGTTTTGGCTCATTTCCAGCCGGGAAAAAGCGATTATTGCGCTCTGATCACATGTTCACATAAGAGGGTTCAATGTTAATGATGTTAACTATCGTTATGCATAAAAAAAACTTTAGTATGCATACAGTATGCATATACTTACATAGGCCTATATATACTGCGTAATATACTATATATATATATATATATATATATATATATATATATATATATATATATATATATATATATATACACACACACACACACACACTTTCTCTCAGTTAAAATGGGTGAGTTTACCGCATCATTGTTAATGGGCGTTATAATGTTAAATGATGAAACCGAAGAAAATAAAATCATCTATTTAATTCCGGTATGTAATAAAACTAATTGGTAAGAAACCTCGATACAAGGTAGACCCAGTAATTCTTTTCTTTTTAAAATACCCCAATCAAAGGGAAAATGGTCAAATGACCTACCGTAATTGGAAAAATGAACTAAAGTAAAAAAAAAAAAAAGACTAACCCAGTCCAGGTGGGGATCCTTTACTAACATAATCTTCACAGAACTGTTGACGAAGTGAAGCAATCCTTGTACAAAGGAAATTCAAGACGTGAAGGTATTGGTATCAGTTGGGAAGCTAAGAAGCCGCAAGCAACATTTAAGACGCTCGGATGTGATGCAGATGATTGATACAATATTGGGAAGGATGAATCTGATACCTTTGACTCCTATTCAATGTAGGAGAATTCATTACATTTTATAATGCTGTCAATCTATAGGATCTATTGGCTCTCCTGCAATATAGCATCTACCTATATTAAACAGTTAAAGTATACAATTAGTGGTATGCTAATAAAACTCATTACTAAAGGTATAATAATTCAAATAAAGTTATTTGTGATATGCTTTACGTAATTCATGCATTGTTGAAAAGAAAAATGTCATCCCGGGTTTCATAACTTCTTTCTGTAAATTCATTTTAATATAGTTTATTTTCTTAGAGGGAATCCACTTCATCTGGAACTTCATCATCTCACCCTGTTTATGAATAATTCTGTCTGAAATACTCTTCACATAGTTTTATTCCTCAAATGAAGTTTCCTGTTTCTCTCAACCGTGATCACTTGTTAACTTCATCTCTTAAATTACTTAACAACTATTTTTGTAAAGGAAACGAGGAGCCCGAGAGCCTCTTATTTCTCTGCAAAGCGTAAATGTAATTTAGATAAAACTTTGTCATTTATTTTTAGTTCACTTCCATGTGACATTTCCGATATTTTTCTATGAACTCAAACGAAATACTGATCAATATTCATTTTCGTAAAATTGAAGCACATATAGAAGACACTCTCCTCGATCAGCGAGTTTACAAAATGGTTTTTGGTAACTTAGTAGTAAGCCTACAAAGAAAAAGTGTTGGGAGTAAAAACATATAAATTAAATTGAAGATAAAACACACACACACATATATCTATGTATATATATATATATATATATATATATATATATATATATATATATATATATATATGCAATAACAATTATAGGCATAACGAAAAGGTCTTTACTTTAATTACTAATTTTGCAACTGACTGATCCATAACTGCAACTCACAACCTATAGTGTCTTGGTACATTAAGTGCACACAACGTCAAACAAACCATTAGTCTTCGTTTTCTCGGAAATGACGCCAGCCATGATGAACAGTCTGGCCAAGCATCACTCTGGCAAAGGAAATCTCCATAACTTTATTGAATTTCCCTCAATTTCCGCATCCCCTTTGCGATACCAGGAAACATTGCGCGCACCTGCCCGACATTTGAGCGCCAGGTGGTCACGAGTATTGACTTTTGCGGTGAATATTCAGGAGAAAATTTGAGTCGATTTCGTTCTTTGCGAGACGTGTTACGAACACTTGAATATACTTTAAGATTTTACCAATTGCTTTATATCAATGGATTTCCTATTTTTTTCTTAACTTTCATTGGTATTTTACTTTATTTTCCTCATACTAAGATTGTCTTGGAAGGTTGGTCAGACAGTAATGGTAT